>NC_047650.1:3788164-3955079 GCF_902201215.1 Prunus dulcis | reverse complement strand
GGACGTTATAATATATTTATCACGACGGTACACACTAACGGCGTGGTTAGTTAGTTAAGACGACGCAATATATAAACCAACGACGTATTATTTTAGAAATACGAACCTCATATATACAGCAACCACAGTAGCTCCAATTTCTTCCATGCCTGCAAATTGTGTAATATCTTCAGGCAGGAGGAAGGTATCGCGATCACCACCAAACACCTCCTTATCAATTGTAAATTGCAGGGGCTTATCCTCAGGAAGGAGTGTCGTTTCCACATAACGACAAAGGCTTTTTAAAGAAGATGGCGCCTCCATATTTGAATAATCACCAACTTCATTAACCTGTTTAAAGAAATAAAAAAAATGACGTGGTAATTCAATAAAAACGACGGTTTAAGGAATAAAACGTCGTCTGAAAAGAATTTAAACGACGGTGAAAAATCCGTCGTGGTGAATATTTTATTACGTCTTAAAAACAATTCGGCCGTCTAAGTTGTAAACAAACGACGGTTAAAGAAAAATATCGACGTCTGAAATTTTGAAAAACAAAAAAAAAAGGCAAAGTTATGTGAACATACCTTGTCGTCATGCTTTTCTTCATCTTCTTTCTCCTTTTCATCTTGTTTTTCTTCTTCCTTCTCTTCATCTTTTTTTTCTTCTTCCTTCTCTTCTTCTTGCTGATGTTCCCCATTTTTGGCTTTATCATCCTCATAATGGAGGGATTTCACCTCACCTCCAGAGCAGCTAGCTTTGTCAGACATAGGATTTTTGGGGCTTTGGCTAATTCTTTGTTTAAGCATGCTTGGATCAAAATTGGGAATTAATTGGGAAAGCTGACTCAGGAAATGCTCCCTCTCAGCCTCTACCAATTGTTTTGTTCTAGCCTCCATCTTTAAGGCCTCTTCCCTTGCCTTAGCCTCCATCTTTTTAGTCTCTTCTTGAAGGAGAACTCTTAAACTCTCCTTCAAGCGGTCGTCAAAGCTAACCCTCTGTGGTTTGGGTAAATTGAAATACTGCCTTGGGGAAATCCCAGCACCTACTCCTCTCAATCTGCCGGGATGCTCGGGGCCCAAAGCCATGGTCAGCACATCTTTGCTGCCATCTACTCTGACTTTGCCTTCCGAGACTTGTTTCTGCAATTCATCCTAAAAAAAAGATATACAAAAAACACACGACGGTTATTTATATACAAACGACGTATTATAAAATTTCACACGACGCAATAACATATAAACCGACGTTATTATAACTTATCACGACGGTAGTCATACCACCGACGTCTTATGCTATAATTACAGAAACATAGTGATTCCTATTTAGACCTTTAACGACGTTATTTAAAAAGTTTCGACGTGTTAATATAATTCAAGCGACGCGAAAATGAACCACCGACGTCTTATGCTATAATTACAGAAAACATAGTGATTCCTATTTAGACCTTTAACGACGTTATTTAAAAAGTGTCGACGTGGTAATACAATTCACACGACGCTAAAATGAACCACCGACGTCTATTATTAAAGAAAACAGAGTAGTGATTCCTAATTAGACCTTTAACGACGTGTTTTAAAAGTTTCGACGTGGTAATATCATTCACACGACGAAAAAATATAACATAAGGCGTAATAAGAATTTTTCACAGTTTAATAAAAATTTAAAACAGAGTGAGTAGGCTTACAATTAATTTTGCTTTCTCTGCCACCTTTGGATCGGGGATGTTACCATGTTTGTCTTGTCTAGCTCTCTTCCATAAGGTAGATCGATCAATTTCTACCCCAGGCATGGTTTCCTCCAATTCATCCTCCAATCCAGCATATCTTTTTCGAGACAATCGATGATTGTACTCGAGTTTCTCCCTAATCTGTGCATGTTGAGAATGCAGAGACTCAAAATCTTTGGAAAGCCTTGAAGCTACAAAGGCATCCCATTGTGCTTTCTCTATGAATTTATATGTTTCCGGGGGATGGCTTAATTTCTCCTTGTCATTGGTGTATGGAAGGATATAATGCCTCGTTAGTGTAGACTTGAAATCCTTCCATTTCTTGGCAGCTGAAGCTAAAACAGATTTCTTGCCCCCTTGACCTACGACAAAAGCCATGTCAGCTGCCTCCCATATCTGCTCCTTAACATCCTTGGGGATTTGGGACCATTTCTTGTCCACAAGGGGAACTCTGGAGCGAGCCAAGACACCAATGTACGACTGCATTTCAATATGTGCTTGGCCAATACCTTTCCCCATTTTATTGTACTCAACAATTGGCCTCGGTTTCTGAAGCTTTCTCTTCACAACACGAGGCATTGTGCTCATACCTCGACCAGTACTCTTTGAATCATCAGAGATTGTTGTCTGGCTGGTTGGTTCTGTCTCAGCAGATGATGAAGCAAACTTCATCTTCTTCGAAGACTTCATCTCCTTCGAAGACTTCATCTCCTTCGAAGACTTGTCTTGAGGAGCTACCATTCCAAGCTTCTTGGAGCCAGAATCCTTAGTTTGTTGTTGAGAAACCATTTTAACGGACAAAACTGCAAGTGAAAATATTTCAGGAAAAGATTAAGAACACAAACGACGGTTATTAATAAAATACGACTTATGATATGATTTTAAACGACGCAATGAAATAATCTCAGACGTAATAAATGTTTAAAACCATTATTTATATAACGTCGTGGTATTTATGTTCACACGACGTCAATAGTAATACACCGTCGTGGTAAAACCATTATTATATAACGTCGTGTTATTGATTTTCATACGACGTCAATAGTAATACACCGTCGTGGTATTAACATTCACACGACGTAAAACAATAAGACAGACTGTCGTCTATATTAGATACCAACCCTAGTTTCTTTTTTTTTATATTTTATCAAATAAGGGAAAAACAAAAACCATTGTTCAGAGAAATCAAACCTGCAATTAAACAAGCAAATAAAAAAAGACTTTATTTTAAAAACAACTTTGTCAATTTTCAGACGACGCTAGAACGACTGACGAAACGTCGTGGTCTACATATTTAACCACGTAAATAAGAAGCTACCGTCGTCTTATTTAGTTGAGGTAGTTGTCTTCAAAGTTGGAAACTTTCCCTCTTTGTCTGTATATTTTATCAAACTTGGAAAGAAGTAAAATGATTTTGGCCAGAAAAAAAGGTAAAAAGATTTTTCAAACAAAAAACGTATGAGCATGCAAAACAGTAACCAAAATAGTGAAAATGAAAGCTTACCTTTTGCGTGCAATGAAAGCAAGAGGAAAAAGATCGATCTTTTGCGTTCAGAGACGACGAAGAAGACGAGAGGAAGACGATGAGATACTCTGACGGTGCTCTGACAGGAAAAAAGACGAAAAGTTTTCTCTTGTAGTTTGAAATTTTTAATCGGGTTTGGAAACTGTGCATGTGTAAGTCGAAAAGTTGCTAATATATAAAACGATTTCAAAAAAATAATACGGCGGTTACATATAACTTCGTCGTTTTTAACTAAAACGACGCAATTTTTGTTTTGCGACGTGGAATCATTAATTTAACGTCGTTAGGTTTAATATAACCGACGTTGTTTTCAAGTAGACGAAAAGTTGCTTACATATAAAACCGACGTGGATTTGAATTTTTAAATTATGAATAGAATTTTTTTTCCCGTGACTTTTCAGTTTATTTTTCAATTACAGTGCGTTATAAATAGAGTTTTTTTTTCGGAGGAAATTTAAAATGAAGGAAATTAATATTCAGGAATATGTAAAGTTTCTTTTTTGGATGACAGATTTAAATAAAAAAAGAATATAAAAACAACGACTGTTTTTGTTTTTATGTCGTCGTTTTTAGTCGTCTTAAGTAAGACTAAGACGACGTAATATATTTTTTGAGCGACGTTGATTGTACAATTTAAACGGCGGTTTTTGGTTCGGACCGCCGTTGGTTTTAAAAATTTATTCTATAAATTTGTCGCTTTCATTCATTTTCGCGGTTAAAATTTAGGGTTCCAAGTTCTTCCTCTCTTAGAGACACTGTCTCTCACATCTCAAAGACAATAATTTGGATGTCTTTCTCAAAGAGAAATTGAGCTTACTCGCATCAAATCTATGTCCCCAAGAAGAAGCTTGTCAACTAGCCTTCTCACTTCCTTGATCAAGCCTGATAGGACACTTAGTGCTTCTGAATACTCCTTGCTTTCCATCAAAAGAGATGCAAGCCTGGCCTCCCCTCGCTGTCGAAGGAAAGTTCGCTTCTCAGGGAAATCTGAAGATCAGATGTGCCTTATCCTCTGCTTGATTTTCTTTACTAAGAAGATCCGTCAGATTTGTGATAGCCTCTTCCTTTATCCGTAGAGCTTCAGAAGAAGAAGATGGGTTTCAAGAATGCGATAAAAAATAGAAATGGCTTCAGATGGCCTCTAAAGCATGAGCAATCGAATCAGTAGTTGCTGGGAGATATGATGAAGACATTGTCAATGCTTTTCTCGTCGTTTATATTAAGGTAGATTTATAATTACCGGCGTAGATTATTTTGTTAAACGTCGTTAAGTTTAATACAACCGACGTGGATTTTATCAACTTCGAAAAAATTGTCTCTCTGATTGCAAATCTGTGTCATCTGTTAAGATTATGATGTGGAACAGAGTTCCCATCTGGTAAGATTTCGTAACCCTTGGGATCTCAGAAAAATCTGATTATGTCGGCGGTTTTCTATATAAACCGTCGTGGTTATTTCAATTCTTGTCATTAAGTAGATCTACCGGCGTAGGATAAGAAAATCAAAGAAAAAAATTGTAAACAAAAATTCTTATTAAGACGACGGTTTAAATTAAAGTTACGACGTATAAAATGAATAAATACGACGTTAAAGATTTAAAGATAACGTCGTAGAACTATACGAGAATGGCGTCGATATATTTATATTTTTCGTCGTTGTACATTAATTTAATACGGCGATATTTTGTATTTTAAAGCCGTGGATTTGTTTGTAATTATACGGCGTCTTATACGAAAACCTCGTCGTGTTATTTTATGAGTAAAAGCGGCGGCTTTTATTGAAATCGTCGTCTTTACTTTCTACGTCGGTCGATTCATAACTTCTGCCGTCCTTTGTTGGCTTTGATTTTACACTGCTGAAATCTGTTTCAAATAGGCGTCGGTTGTTTAATTAGGTACGTCGTTGTTTTTGAACAGCCATTTGAATCTCCATTTTTAGTTGTCTAAGGTGGTATTACACGACGGTGTTTTTAGAACCGTCGTCTTTTTAAAAACCACGACGGTTTTCACTTAGAACGTCGTTGTTTTATGGTCGTCTTTTTCACTTTTTGTAGTAGTGTGATGAAATGGTCCTTGGTCCAGAAGTACCATATCTTAGTGCAATAGGTGCTTTATTGTACCTAGCACAATGTACCAGACCAGACATATCATTCCCAGTAAATCTGTTAGCAAGGTACAGTTCTGCTCCAACATGGCGACACTGGACCGGCATCAAACATGTTCTACGATACCTTCGTGGGACAACAGACATGGGGTTATTCTATTCCAGTGAATTGACCAATGCCCAGAGTATTATTGGTTATGCTGATGCAGGATATCTCTCTGATCCACATCAAGGACGATCACAGACTGGATATGTATTTACATGTGGAGGAACTGCGATCTCATGGCGGTCAACAAAACAAACATTAGTGGCCACATCTTCCAATCACTCAGAAATACTTGCCCTCCATGAAGCCAGTCGTGAATGCGTTTGGTTAAGATCGGTAATTCATCACATCCGAAGCACATGTGCCCTACCCTCAACAACAGACACTCCAACAATTCTGAATGAGGACAATGCAGCTTGTATTGCTCAGATCACAGGAGGATATATCAAAGGTGACAGGACCAAACACATATCACCAAAGTTTTTCTATACACATGAGCTCCAGAAGAGTCAAGAAATCAAAGTCGGACAAATCCGCTCAAGTGATAACCTGGCAGATCTCTTCACTAAATCATTGCCGAAATATACTTTCCAAAAGTTAGTGCATGGCATCGGATTACGACAACTCTGCAAGCAATCAAGTTGGAGCATGCAAAATCAGGGGGAGCATTCAAGAGTCCCCTAACATAGGACATATGCACGTTGTACTCTTTTTCCTTCGCATAGATTTTCCCACTGGGTTTTTTCATGCAAGGTTTGAATGAAGCAACCAATCTAGGGACATGTGGTCTCCAAGGGGGAGTGTTGTAAAAGTATTGGTGTGGAGCCCACTACTATTCATTACTGTTCATTTGGCGGCTTTGATAGAGTTTGTCTGTCACGGGTGAATAGTGATGAATAGTGATTTTCTCAGCCTATAAATAAGAAGAGAAACGGAAAGAGAAGTAGAAGAAGAAAAAAAAGAAAGAAAAGAGAGAAGAGAAAGCATAGACAAATTTTCCTAAAGAGAAAATTCAGTGAGCCACATATGTTGTAAACACTAAAGTTGTAGCCATATCATTTTATAGTGAAAGGTTACCGCTGCTGCTCTCCGAGGACGTAGGCATAGCCGAACATCGTTAAAAGCTGTGTCTTATCTATTTTACGTACAGCTCAATATCCGCATATATCTCAGGTTATTTTATAACATTATAAATAATTAAAAAATCACAGTATGTAAAGAGTATAGCCACAGTATGTAAAGAGTATAGCCGCACGGCTATACCATTTAAAAAAGGGACTCTGGTAATGCCGCCGGTGAGTATAGCCGCACGGCTATTCTATTTATTAAAAAAAATATTTGTAATTAGATTTTAATTACACAATTGGACCCGACTTTTATTGATTACTTAATCCTAATTGAATACCATTTGTGCTTTTAAGCTTCACAACAATCCATTCAAATCTCAATTGAATACAACCTCTTTAATTTTGGTAGGTGGCATATGTTCACAGAGTGATATGGCTCTAATATGAAGATCCACATGAAAAGTCTATATATGACACCCTCACTATAGAATTTCGCGAAGAATGTGAGCTATGCGTACATAGAAGAAGACTTCCAAACAAGAGCCAGTTGCTTGAGACTAATCATACATGAAAAATTATTTTATGTAAAAATATTGAGACTAAGTATGAAAAAGTTTTTCGGAATAATCATTTTCTGAAGATAATTTTTGGCGGCTTTTATTCCTTACACATCAAATAAGAAAACTTGATTTTATGGGATTTTAGTATGAAGTATATAATGACTTAATGAGCCATCATTTTTAGACTAAATCTATTTTGCACTAAAACCGATTTTTCATATTTTGATTTGGTGGGAATTTGATTTTCTAGTATTTTTGTTTGAATCCAAATAGGGTAATCTATACACCAGCTGAACAAATGGGTAATTTGAAGTGCCTACAATGGTTTTTCAGATAATCTGTACACCAGCTAAGCAAATGGGCAATTTGAAGCGCCTACAATGGTTTTTCCGGCGAGAAAAGGTGCAGCTGCACCTCCTTGCGCCTTAATAGGTCCACCACTGGTAGTACAACCCAGTTTACAAGAAGGTGACAGTGGAGTCCCTCATCATCCTTGAATACATCGAAGGAACATGGCTAGAAAAGCCACTGCTTCCAAAAGATCCTCATGAAAAAGGCACTATTTTCTTAATGAAAATTACCTAATGAGCAAAATAAGCATGAAACTAACTAAATTGGATTGGATTCTCACAAGTAAATTTGTCATCCAATCCAATCATGTCGGTTTTGGAATTATGTAATCCAATCCGCCTAATCATCGAAATTAATTAAAACTTGATTAAATTGAATTGGATCGGTCAATTTAGACGGATTGGATTGGATCTTACATACCCATAAAAGATTCTTCAAATTAATAAAATTCCTTTTATGAAATAATAAATTACCAAAAACGTAACGAGAGGATTTCATTTGTATATATAATTCGATAAAGTGAGAACCACATATACTTTTACGTTTTTATTAGACAAATTCATTATTACTGTTCTTTTCTTTGCTCGTCTCTTCTTATTACTATTCCCATCAAATTCAAACTAGGTTCAAAGAACCCTATCCATAAATATATATATACCGACAGGACACTAGCAAATTGCCACTGGTATGTTTTTTCCACAAAGATAAAATTAATTTCTTCAAACAACCTAGAGTTAGAATATGGCTTGTTTCAATGGAAGTTCGGTGGTGCTACTAATCACCATGACACTTTTCTTGCTCACCATGACCCCCACGTCTGGTGCAGTGAAGACAAGGCAAGTGAGAGTCACAAGTGAGTTAGAGGGAGGCAAGCCCCTCACCGTTCACTGTAAATCCAAGGACGATGATCTCGGCGTCCATGTGCTCCAACCTAAGGGTTCATATGAATTCAGCTTTAAACCTAATATCTTCATCACATCGACATTATTCTTCTGCAGTTTTGAATGGCCAGGTGCATTTCATTGGTTCGATATATATGTTGACGCTAGAGATAACAAAATTTGTAGCAAATGTCATTGGGTTGTATATGAAGATGGGCCATGCATGTATAACTGGAGCGACCAACAGTATAATATATGCCATACCTGGAATTAATAATGAATGAGAATTTAATATTCAATCTCCTCTTTGGTCCGGTGCTTGTTATGTGAAACGAAAAATCAACATGTATCCTCCTCATGTTTTAATAAAAGTTCGATTTTTTTTGAAGGCCCTGATAAAATGATTCATTTGATTTGATTGTTTGAAATTACTAGCTCACCATTCTGTATTTCTTTCCTGGAAGAGAAGAAATTTTGAAAGGAATGGAAACTTTTAGTTTGGGCTTTAACTTTTTAGCAGGCAAAAAGATTGCAAGTTTTTGATAGCCATGAATATTGCACGCACACACTGCACACCTTAAGTAATTTTTTGTACAAAACACAACATTTTGCAAGTCATAAAGAGCATGCTTTGACTCCTTAAAATTGAGGAGGATGAGCTCCTCCTTAAAACCAATGGAGTTTTGACACTTGCCAAATTCAAGCAATATTGATAAAATTTCAACAAAAAATGAAAAATAGTATTAACAAAATTAACAAGTGTCAAAGTCACATTAGTTGTAAGGACTAGCTCCTCCTCAAATTTAAGTAGCCAAGCCTTTTCCCATAATAAAAGTCAACAAACACTAAACTCATAAATAACACGTATTTACATCAGAAATCTATTATTCCTAAAATCTCACTTTTGGTGTAATTTTGTTCACATTGAAAATAGGAAGCCTTGTATAGTAGTTTAAACAATTCTGAATTTGTCCCATTACCAATTGGGTTGTTGAATGTCAATACCCAAAAAAAAAAAAAAAAAAAAACGTTATTGATAGTAATTAGAAATGTTCAGAGATAAGACCGACAAAGGTGATTAATTAACTACTCATGAAAAGCTATAAGGTCAGGTGAGCACATAATTTAATATCATCGAAATGAAGACATTTTAAACATTTGGGTTTGTTTATTCCATTTTCAACTTTGAAACTTATCGCCCAAGCATAGGAGATTGCGACATATTTCTATATATGTATAACTGAATTTATCTGGCACCAAGAGAGGAGAGACTCTAAAACCCATTTGTTCCAAACATCTCACCACAACACAATGGCAGAAGTGAAGCTGCTGGGATTTTGGCCAAGCTTATTTGTTCATAGAGTGATATGGGCTCTAAAGCTCAAGGGTGTGAGCTATGAGTACATAGAAGAAGACCTTTCAAACAAGAGCCAGTTGCTCTTGCAGTCCAACCCAGTTTACAAGAAGGTGCCAGTGCTTGTCCATGGCGGCAAGACGATTGCTGAGTCCCTCATCATCCTCGAATACATCGAAGAAACATGGCCAGAGAAGCCATTGCTTCCAAAAGATCCTCATGAAAAAGCCCTTGCTCGATTTTGGATACAATTTGGAGTAGAGAAGGTAATTAATTACATTTTACGTGTAGGAGATTCTGAATTTGAAAACATATTGACATCGATCTTTTCTTTTTTTGTTCTCCTTTCCAGATAAGGCCCAGCCTTAGTGCATATATTCGAGCTGTAGGGGATGAAGAACAAGAAAAGGCAACAAAAGAGTTGCATGAAGCTCTAAAAATCTTGGAAGAACAAGTCCTTGGAGACAAAATATTCTTCGGCGGCGACACTATTGGTCTGGTGGACATTGCCTGTGGAGCTCTGAGTTACTGGTTTGAATGCGTGGAAGAAGCAGTAGGGAAAAAAGTGCTAGAACCAGGCACTCTGCCTCGCTTGCATGCATGGGCTCAGAATTTTAAGCAAGCGCCTGTGATCAAAGAGAACCTGCCTGATCATGGAAGACTGCTTGACTATGTGAAACATACAAGAGAGAAGTTTGTCTTGGCCAAAAGCACTGCCCAGTAGTCATATTGGCTATAGCTTTTTGCATATGGTCATGGCTCATATATGTTATGTGTATAATATTATTGTGTGCTTATTTTATCCAATTTCAACTTCATGTACCAAATTATTCTGTTTCAAAAGGGAGTAGTGCCCTTGGAATAAAATGAATTTCTTATATTTATTTTACACAATTGATATTGGGGGAAGACTTTTAACCACTTGAACTACAAGCCCATTGCCCTTGAGTAAAAAAGAAATTTTAAGCCAGTTCCTAGATGGTAATTCTATTTAGATAGGGAAATCAAAAAGAAATTGGAATCATGGAACTTAAATGGTAATTCTACAATTATACTTAGGCCCCGTTTGGTTCACGGAACGGATTTGAGGGGAAATCACTTCCCATGTCATTTCCCAAGGGATGAGAAATGGAGATTCATTTCCCATGTGCAAGACAATGATTTGCCATGCCTGGACTTACCAAACATGGGAAAGTAAATGATTTCCCATCCCTAAGCCCCCTTTCCCAAGAACCAAACGAGGCCCTATGATTTCAAAGTTTACCCTAACACCTCTTGTGGTTTGAAATTGTTTTCATAAAACCCCTTTCAGTAATTTTCCATTAAAAACGATTGATGTCATAAAAAACATTTCTTCAAATGACAAAGTTTACCTCAAAAATTAAGGTATTGAAGTTTTTTGAGAATAAGATTTCATTCATAAACCAAAAAGGTATACAAAGACCGGCACAAATACATTGGCTTCGTTAAAACCTTCTTAGGAAAACCACATGGGACAAACCCCAGGGTGGAAAAGAGTATCACACATGTCACAAGAGAATCCAACACATGCCACTTTGGACTGCTACAAAGAACTCGAAAGAAAGAAAGAAACAAATCACAACCCCAAGCCTTATCATCAAACTCATCGATGCAAATTCTATACGCACTAGGAGAATCCATGAGCACAAGGTGTTGCTCGAAATATTGCTCAAAAAAAGTAAGGGCTCTATCACCACCGCATCCCAAATCCCCACCACAAAAAACAAAAACAAAAAAAACAAAAAAAAAAATGAAAACAAGAGAGATGGGTACAGATATTGCAACCAGCAACCCTATCCGCAAAAAACCATGCCTAACACCGAGGATCCTAGAACGCACCAGATCCATACTACCCAAGAAAAGCCTAAAAGCCAACCACTTGTAAACTCCGAGCGTGCACCACCAGCACCTCGCAAAACTTCCTTATCGCAACCCTCACCACCAAGCCATCACGAAGGCTGTAGACCCACAAGAACATACAACCACACAACCAAACAAAAGCCGAGATTCAACCGAAAGGGTGGAGATGGAGCAGCGTTAAACGAAATAGCAGCGACACTAAGGCAAATAAGACCCAACAACATACCCAAGGGCAATCCAGTGGATGAAGTGACGATGTTAGGGCAAAGGGCCCTAGCTATAACACCCCGACTCCAAAATTAATGTCTATTTTAATTGATTTAAAATAAATTACGAATTTACCCTTAGAATAGGGGTAAATTGGTCATTTTCTTATCCGTAAGGATTTTGGGACCACGAATGGTATCTCTGGGTAAGTGGTACTGAGACGAATTCGTAGACATGCGTTAGGCTTGAATCAGAGTTGTAACGAAAAAGTTACGAGCAAAACTTTATCAGTGGCAAAACTGTAATTATTTTGAAAAGGGTTAAAGTAAAAATCAGATTTTTCACCTCAACACACTTTCTCCTCGCGCGATCAGTTTTCTCTCTCTCTCTCTCTCTCTCTCCTCGATACCGACACTCTCTCTCTCTTCGGTTCTCTCTGCACCGGCCGCGGCCAGGCACGCCACCGGTCCCGATCTACTCGTCTCGACGTCCCGATCAAGGCTAGCCAGTTTTCCCCGTTGGAAACCACGAACTTCGGCCACGAGCTCGACTGGTTTGAACCAGAGCTTTCCCGTCATCGCGCAGCCACCTCCGCCCAAACCTGGTGAGTGACGTATGGTTTCTCATCCATTTTTCGAGTTCTAGCTGACTGTTGTATAGGTTTGGACCGATTTGTTGTCTAGAAAATCTAGGTTTTGGCCGGATTTCAAAGTGAAATTCCAGCCAATTGCCGCCCGAATTGGACCTTCCCGTAGTTGAATAAAGTGATCCTGACCTTGAGTAAAAGCTAGGATAGGAAGGGTGAGCTCGGGTGTGGAGTTTTTCCGTCACCGAAATTACTCTACACACACACCCACTGCCGGCGCGTGCGGCGGTGCGTGGGCAAGGTTGGTGAAGCTGCAATTTGACCCGATGAGATCCTTAGGTTGCCACGAGTGCATAGGAATTCGCGGATCTCAATTCGGATGTCGTTTGACTATATAACGGATTTTCGCATATTGTGCGTTATCCGGGTTCGATAGGTTGTGACCGCTAGATCTTTTCTGAATTAAAATATGTTGTTCTAGGTATTCCTAGGACCGTATGGGACTTTACGGATTATGAATCGGAGCCCCGGATGTTCCGATTCAATAATGCAAAGTTTGCGAGTTAGCGATAACCTTAAAATCATGAACGTTTCCTAGACCTGTAATCAGACCTTAGGATGCCTTCTTCAACGTGCACATATTGGGAATTTGGGAAATTAAGTATTTAATTTGTGATTTTCTCTTCGACGTAATTTTATATTAATTAAAATTCGTATCTCGAAATAGGTGTTTTGACTGCACGTACTCAACAGGCAGGACCCTCACGTGGTCAAGCAGCGTGGGAATATTTGTGAGTGGACTTTGTTTTCAATCATATGCATGGTTTTATTGATGAAAGATTTTTGCATAATGTTTTAATGACTTATTGAATATATTATATTCTTGAGTTGAATATGATGTTTGTATAGCGCTTGGCAATATATTGTAAGTTTGGCATTTTGGGTATCGAGAGTGTGTTTTATAAGGATTTTGGGGGAGTATATATATATTTTCTATAGGTGAGATACTTGGGTTGTTGTAGTGCGTTGTGGTAGAACTTGATTATGAGGGGTTGTTGTGAGAAGTTGTATGATTACACTATGTAAGTACCTTCCCCAGTTATTAGACTTTCCACACTATGTAATCTAAATTCAGTAGATGCTCTGTTATCGCCTATGGTAGATTTTACTTGTGAGGCCGGAGGCCATTTTGTATGACTTGTTGAATTATGAAAGCATGCTGCTGGTTGGGATTTTTAATTTATGTATGTTGCAGGTTGAAAATTTTTGTTCGGTTTGCTTAAATTACAGGGGAGACTCTGCCAAATTTTTGGTAGAAAGTCCAGGTTTCTTCGTAAGTGGGCCCGGCATCGGGTAGATGTCAAAACAAAGACGGGCTTCGGTTTCTAGGAAATTCCGGGGTGGGTCCTGTCACTAGCCGTGAACAGCAACCGCAGTGATGACGCTAGGGCACGAAGCCCTAGCCGTGAACCCCAAATCGACAAAACATGATCACCTCTAAACCAAGAGGGAAAGACGACGAGCAAAGGAAAAGCTATCGCTCTGGAACAGAGAGAGACAGAAGCAAGGCCAACACTTCCAAGATCAACGCGACAGTGACGGTAGAGCGCAAAAGAGAACCTAACCCTAATATATAGCATGGCTCTCCTAGCTAGCTAGAGAGCGTGCCCAAACAAGGAAAAAAAAAAAAAAGGTACTGAAGTTATTACTTTTGTTATGTGAAGAAAATTTTTTTATGCATTAGGAATTTTGGAGGAAAAAATAACAAAATGGCTTTGTAAAAATAATTTGAAACCTCAGGAATCCTAGTATAATTTTCAGAACCTATTAAAATTTTGTGAAAATACCAAAAATCTTAAAGGGCATTAATGTAAATAACTTTTCTTTTTCTACCCTTTCCAAGTCACACATAGATATTCAATGTCAGGACTGACCAGCTTTGTGTAAATTCCACATAGTGACATATACATGCTCCATAGGAATCACATTTTTTCAAAATAAAATAAAATTGGGAGGTTTGAAATTTGAAGGGCTTTGTTTTGTCCTATTTGAAAATAAGTAGTTTCTGTCAACATTTATTAGAGAAGAATTTTCTTGTAACGTAATCAGCGAGCAATGAAGAACGAGAAAGAGAGACAAATGACCATTTGGCCCAAAAAGAAAAGGATAAGGTCCATTCGGTGGATGTAGAACTTTAAAAAAAGATAGAAAAAGGAGGGATAAAAAAAGAGATGCATAAAAGAAGAAACTAGGAAGGGCGGGGCATGTCACTTTTCATGCATTTTCCAAGCAGCTGCAGGACTAACATTTCATTTTGTCTTACTTACAAATTACCACTAAAGCCAAGACAAAATTCAGAGAGTATTATATCAGCAACCAAAATTTAGACTGCTATAATATATGAGCCTCCTGCCTTGACCTCAACACATCAACAATGGAAGAAGAAGTGAAGCTAATAGGGTTTTGGCCAAGCACATATGTTTACAGAGTGATATGGGCTCTAAAGCTCAAGGGTGTGAAATATGAGTACATAGAAGAAGACCTTTCAAACAAGAGTGAATTGCTTTTGCAGCTCAACCCAGTTCACAAGAAGGTCCCGGTGCTTGTTCATCGTGGCAAGCCGATTGCCGAGTCCTCTGTCATCCTTGAATACATCGAAGAAACTTGGCCGGGGAATTATCGTCTGCTGCCTCAAGATGCTCACGAAAGAGCCTCCGCGCGGTTTTGGATCCAATTTTATGTGTATCAGGTGCGTAGTTTCCATTTTCATTTCATCACTTTTTGTATCATCTGTTTTTTTCCTTTTTCTTTCTGTTTGTTATAGTTCAATTTTTGAGACAGACTACTGGGTTGAAATCTATTATGTTGTTGATGATCTAGTTTGCTAAAGAAGACTCTTGCATATGCTACGCAGACGGTTTTCAATTTTTTTTTTTTTCATTTCACCAGTTTGATGTTGAGTCTTTTTTTGGTCAATAATTTAATTTTCAGTTTGTTAACAAGCATATGACCAAACTTCGGATTTAATTTTTAAATTGATGTCTGTTGATTCCGATTAAGATGATGGAATCACAATCACAGACACATAAACATATGTTTTAGTGGTTCACTCATAATTAGGTTACATCTACTCTATTTATAGTTTCTTTCTTTGTAGTTCGTAATGAAATGTTATTGCAAAGGGAAAAAAGAGACTTCAGTCCCTTGAGAGGGGGTACTCTGCCATTGGACCTGAAAATAGTGGGGCCCAAGACCTGGTGTCAAATACATCAACATAGCAGAGTCATTCTATAATGAGGACCTTATATATGGCCCTTAGGTGAGGTCATATATCTTAATTGTTTGATCATGTTAACTAATTTGATCTAACAATTAATCAATTTGATCCAATAATTAACCAATTTAATCCAACAGTTAAGGAATAGGGCCTCACCTAAGGGCCATATATAAGGCCCTCACTACAGAATTCTTGCAACATAGCAATAGGTCTTGCCACTATAGAATGACTCCTCATCGTAAATGTAACATTGGATCATTGTGACTCCCACACATATGTTAAAAAGCTAGGCCATAAGTAATGCCAACTTGTAAAACAAAGGATAGAGAACCAAATTTGCTCACTAAATGATGTGTTGGTATCTTATTTTTAAGAATTAAACGAGGTTTAAAGTGAGTTCATAGTTGAATATATAAATGAAATACTAACACATCATATGGTGAACATATAATTTGATAAATAAGTTTGTCCGCTACGAGACCATATCAAATAGCTATATATGATCAGTTTAAAATTTTAATTTGCATTACAAAATCAATACAAGTGCTTATGTACTTTGAATTTATTTATCAGGCTCCCATTTTTGGTGCATTCTTCGAATTAACTGCCGGGGAAGAGCGAGAAACGACAATAAAAGCAGTATTGGAAACCCTGAAAATATTGGAAGAGCAAGGCCTCGGAGACAATAAGTTTTTTGGGGGTGAAACTATAAGCTTAGTAGACATAACACATGGTTGGGTGCCTCACTGGTTTGAGGCCATTGAAGAAATGGTTGGTGTCAAGGTTCTGGAGGCAAGCACTTTGCCTCGGCTGCATGCATGGGTTCAGAATTTCAAGCAAGTTCCTGTGATCAAAGACAACCTTCCTGACTACCAAAAATTGCTGGCCCATATGACACGCCTGAGGAAATCTCGTGTCCCTGATCAAGTCTGAAACCTACCAAGTCATACATATATTTTGTATGCTCTATGAATTCCTTTGTTTTCAATTTGTATGCTCAGTATGGACCAATGTTTATCATGATCAATCAATGTCATAAAACAATCTTTTTAACTAAAGTCCATCATGTATCACATCATCAGAAAATTACACTTGTGGGAAATTGAGTTCCCTTTATGTAGTAAATGCTTTTTATTTCGACCTCTTTAAACCTGCTTGCCCAAAAGGATTTGGGTTGTAATTTTATTTTTTCTTATTAAAAAAATCAGAAAATTATGAAGTAGTGTACCCTAGCCAAAGGTTTCTATATCGCGGTCAAATAAATAACAAGAATGTTTGGTTTATTTGTAATATCAATTTTTGGTTTTGTTTTATTTTGTGACATAAGTGATAATGAGGGGTGGGGGATTCGAACACATGTTCTTAGCTGTAAAGGTTACTGCTACTTGAGCTACAGGCCCCTTGCTGTTAATCAAGATCTCTTGAGTCAAATTTGATAAGATAAATCCATAAATTTGGACCTACGCTATAACATCGAGGATCCTAGAACGCACCAAATCCATACTACCCAAGAAAAGCCTAGAAGCCAACCACCTGTAAACTTTGAGCGTGCACCACCAGCACCTTGCAAAACTTCCTTATCGCAACCCTCACCACCAAGCCATCACGAAGGCTGCAGACCCACACGACCACACAACCACACAAAAGCCGAGATTCAATCGAGAGGGTGGAGTGGAGCCGCGTTAAACGAAATAGCAGCGACACTAAGGCAAATAAGACCCAACAATAGTCCCAAGGGCCATCCAACTGATGAAGTGACGATGTTAGGGCAAAGAGCCCTAGATGTCAACAGCGACCGCAATGACGACTCTAGGGCACCCTAGCTGTGAACCCTAAATCGACAAAACATGATCACGTCTAAACCAAGAGGGAAGGACGACAAGCAAAGGAAAAGCTATCGCTCGGGAACAAAGAGAGACAGAAGCAAGGCCAACACTTCCAAGATTAACGCGACAACGACGGTAGAGCACAAAAGAGAACCTAACCCTAATATGTAGCATGGCTCTCCTCGCTAGCTAGAGAACGAGCCCAAACAAAGGGAAAAAAAAAAAAAAAAGGTATTGAAGTTATTACTTCTCTTATTTGAAGAAAAAAATTTTATGCCATTAGCAATTTTGGAGGAAAAAATAACAAAAGGGCTTTTAAAAACAATTTGAAACCTCAAGAAATCCTAGTGTAATTTTCAAAACCTACTAAAATTTTGTGAAAATACCAAAAATCTTAAAAGGCATTAATGTAAATAAATTTTCTTTTTCTACCCTTTCCAAGTCACACACAGATATTCAAAGTCAGGACTGACTAGCTTTGTGTAAATCCCACATAGTGACATATACATGCTCCACAGGAATCACATTTTTTCAAAATAAAATAAAATTTGGAGGTTTGAAATTTGAAGGGCTCTGTTTTGTCCTATTTGAAAACAAGTAGTTTCTGTCAACATCTATTAGAGAAGAATTTTCTTGTAATGTAGTCAGCGAGCAATAAAGAACGAGAAAGAGAAGCAAAATGACCATTTGGCCCCAAAAAAAAAAAAGGATAAGGTCCATTCGGTGGATGTAGAACTTTAAAAAAAGACAGAAAAAGGAGAGAGAAAAATAGATGCATAAAAGAAGAAACTAAGAAAGGCGGGGCATGTCACTTTTCATGCATTTTCCAAGCAGCTACAGGACTAACATTTCATTTTGTCATACTTACAAGTTACAAGTTACCACTAAAGCCAAGTCAAAATTCAGAGAGTATTATATCAGCAACCAAAATTTAGACTGCTATGAGCCCTTCTGTCTTGACCTCAACACGTCAACAATGGAAGAAGAAGTGAAGCTAATAGGGTTTTGGCCAAGCCCATATGTTTACAGAGTGATATGGGCTCTAAAGCTCAAGGGTGTGAAATATGAGTACATAGAAGAAGACCTTTCAAACAAGAGTGAATTGCTTTTGCAGCTCAACCCAGTTCACAAGAAGGTCCCGGTGCTTGTTCATCGTGGCAAGCCGATTGCCGAGTCCTCTGTGATCCTTGAATACATCGAAGAAACTTGGCCGGGGAATTATCGTCTGCTGCCTCAAGATGCTCACGAAAGAGCCTCCGCGCGGTTTTGGATCCAATTTTATGTGTATCAGGTGCGTAGTTTCCATTTTCATTTCATCACTTTTTGTATCATCTGCCTTTTTTTTTCTTTCTGTTTGTTATAGTTCAATTTTTGAGATTTAATTTTTATATTGATGTCTGTTGATTCCGATCACAGACACATGAACATATGTTTGAGTGATGCACCAATGCTGGGATGGGAGATCATGTCAAAGAACCAACTCTCATCCATTTTTGGAACTGGAAACACCATAAAGTACCACTCAAATTCCACCTTGACCTTTAAATAAAAGTCACGGCATCACCAGCACCACACACGATCCCACACCACCATAAGATAGTAGATCCCACCAGATGCTTCAACTCCACCTCCACAGAAGATAGATCAAAGGAGATCTACACCCAGAGCCCAAAATATCAAGAACACAACCATCAGGGGGCCAAAAGTAGGAAATTGCCTTAGATCTAGCCACGATCAGCCAAAAAGGCTGAGAAGAAGTGATAGGATGCTAAGGGTGTTTCAGTTTTTTGTATTAGCAATTAACTGACTATATTAGAAGTTTAGTTAGTATTGTAAGTATGTTGAATTGTGTTGTGTTTTGAGTAAAAAAAAAAGTATATTCTCTGTACATTGGATCAAGGTTGAATGGGGTCTAATAAGAAGCCCCTCTTCTGTCTTTGTAGTTCGTAATGAAAATGTTATGGCAAAGAGACAAAAGAGACTGAGTTCCCTGAGGGCGGGGACTCTGCCATTGGACCTGAAAATAGTGTGGCCCAAGACCTGGTGTCAAATACATCAACATAGCAATAGGTCTCATTATAAATGTAACATTGGATCATTGTGACTCACACACATATATGGTCCAAAAGTGAAAGTTTTTTTTTAGCTAAAACCTAAATTTACTTTTATTCTACAAATTCACTTTGCATTACAATATCAATACAAGTGCTTATATACTTTGAATTTATTTATCAGCCTCCCATTTTTGGTCCACTCTTCGAATTAACTGCCGGCGAAGAGCGAGAAAAGACAATACAAGCAGTATTGGAAAACCTGAAAATATTGGAAGAGCAAGGCCTCGGAGACAAGAAGTTTTTTGGCGGTGAAACTATAAGCTTGGTAGACATAACACATGGTTGGTTGCCTCACTGGTTTGAGGCCACTGAAGAAATGGTTGGTGTCAAGGTTCTGGAGGCAAGCACTTTGCCTCGGCTGCATGCATGGGTTCAGAATTTCAAGCAAGTTCCTGTGATCAAAGACAACCTTCCTGACTACCAAAAATTGCTGGCCCATATGACACGCCTGAGGAAATCTCGTGTCCCTGATCAAGTCTGAAACCTACCAAGTCATATATATATTTTGTATGCTCTATGAATTCCTTTGTTTTCAATTTGAGCTCCCCTCTATTTAGTAAATGCTTTTATTTCGATCTCTTTGGATCTGCTCGTATAACATCCCACATTGACCAATGGAGAAGAGGTGATGTGTCTTATATGTACATGCCAATCTCCATCTAGCACGAGACCTTTTGAGAGCTCACCAACTCCAAAGTTAAGCGAGTTTGGGCTATAGCAATTCTAGGATGGGTGACCCACTGGAAAGTTGCTTGTGAGTTCCCAGAAACAAAACCGTGAGGGTAGAGAGGGAAGCCCAAAGCGGACAATATCGTGCTACGGCAGAGCCCATCCCGAAATGTGACAGCTTGCCCAAAAGGAATTGGGTTGTAATTTTATTTTTTCTTAATAAAAAAAATCCAAAAATTACGAAGTATGTGTACACTAGTCGAAGGTTTCTATATTGTAGTCAAATAAATAATAAGAATGTTTCGTTTATTTGTAGGGTTAATCATTTTATTAGTCCCTGAACTTAGACCCGATTTGCATTTGAGTACCTCAATTTTTAAAATGGTTCCCGTGGTCCTTTAACATCACTTTCGTTAGGACAAATGGTCTAGCCATTAATTTTGTTAACTTTTTTCGGTGAAATGCAGGGGCAAAATGGTATTTTTATATTAAAACTCAAAAAATGAATAAAAAATCATATCTTTAAAATAACAATAAAAGAAAATCAAATAAAAAATCAACCAAAAAAAAAATTTAAGTTTGGGGGAGTAGAAATCGGGATAGGGGGGAGAGTGAGTTTAATTTTAATTTTTAAATTTTTTATTCATATTTTTATCAATTTTGATAAAAAATACCATTTTGTCCCTGCATTTAACATAAAAATTAACAAAATTAACGACAGGACCATTTGTCCCAACGAAACTGAAGTTGAAGGACCACGAGAACCATTTTGGAAATTGAGATACTCAAATACAAATCGGGTCTAAACTCAGGGACTAATAAAACAATTAACCTTTTATTTGTAATATCAACTTTTTGTTGTGCTTTGTTTTGTTATGTGACATAAGTGATAAAGAGAGGTGGGAGATTCGAACACTTGTTCTTAGCTGTAAAAGTAACTACCACTTGAACTACAAGGATCTTACTGTCAATCAAGATCTCTTGAGTCAAATTTGATAAGATAAATCCATAAATTTGAACCTTACGCTATAACACTTAGAAATTAATTACTTTGTAACAAAGTCCAAAATTTGGTATACAATTCATAGGTACGTTACCAACAATTTAATAGCATTGTCACAAATCACAATCCGAAAAGGCCTTTTGGTCGCCAATTCAAATTCATTACGTAGCCATAATCTATCATCTCTTCGACGCCACCCCAACAAAACACACCAAAAAACAAATAAATAATTAAACGAATAAAAAAAACCTACAAAAAGCCCAAATTGAAAATCCCTTATTACCGCCACGTAATATCATCATCCACGCAAAAAAAAAAAAAAAAAGAAAGTAAATTGAGAAAACAAAACGCACAGAAAAAAAAAGAGAGAGAGAAAGGAGGCGAGGGAGAGGGGAGAGAGCAAAGGGGGAGATCTGCCAGAACCAAAGATTTTCACAGAGCTCTCCATCTCTCCTATCAGATCGGGCTCTTTGTCCCTACAGAAATTAGGGCTTTATACATATTTTCTGATTTCTCTACGAAGATTCGATTTTTACGTTTTGAATTCGAAATTGAAACCGACCGTTGATCGAATTTGAATTAAGCGTCATTGCTCAATTCCTTGATCCGGGTATCTCTGTGGTTTTGTAGGGTTTTGTTTTGTTTGTTTCGTAGGGTTTTCGTTCGTTAGGGGTTTGCGGGGGAGGTGGTGGGAATTGTGCATTCATATGTTTGAAACTGTGTGAGTTTTGGAGATTAAATGGCTTCAGCTCAAGTATTGCCCAACTCGCGAAAACTAAAGGATTTGGAAGCTGGAAAGCGCAAGGTATTTTTTCTATTCGATTACTATCCAGTTCCGTTCAAATTGTTCAAATGGAATTTTACATAAGTCTGCATGTTTGTGTATAATATATGTATCTGCAATTGTTTATTTGGAAATGTGAAATGATTGACTCTCCGCTTTGAATTTTAATCCAATTGTCTGGTTTGCACTTGTACGGTCGGAATCTATACTTGGTTGCTGTCATAGTGAAGATATTGTGTTCCCTACTATTGACATATGATTAAAAACACTTTTTTTTGGGTTCAGGAAATCGTTTTGTTTGGCTTATAATGCTTAGAGACAGTACAGGAACTGCGATAAATATTGAATCTTGATGTTTTTGAGTGTCTATGTTCAACCTTTACATCTTGTTTTGAGCTAGCAGGAACAAAATGATTTAGCAGTATTTTTGTTGCATCGAATAAACATTAGACGGACAACAGATGAGATTGCATGCTACCCCACTTGTTATTGTGAAAAAGAAAATGCAGATAGGACTAGGTTGTCATAGTTATGTGGCAAGCATTGTTCGTGTATGGATGCCTTATGGTAAGAAAAAGAAAGAGAAAGAAGAGCATGATCAATTTAAAACGTCAAGATCACCCATACTTTTACAAAGAATTGTTTAACCAACAAAGGCTCGTGATAAACAGATCAACATTTTAGTTCTTGTCTGTGTAGTTCAGTATTTTTCGTTAATAAATACGCATGTAGCTAATTTTAGTCAATTCTGATGAAGTAACTTACCAAATATTTCATTATTTGTTTGTCGAATTTCACATATATTTGGTTTTTTCCCCTACTCTTGCAGTTGGAGGAGTTCCGTAAGAAAAAAGCAGCAGAGCGAGCTAAGAAGGCTTCATCCACTAGCCAAACCAATGCCCCTGAGGTTAGCTCAAACGAGAAACAACCTCTAGAAACTGAACTTGTACGAGTTACAGTCCCAGATGGTGCTGGTACATCTGATGGACCTAGTGGTGCTTATACTGAAACTTCTTCTGTATCATCCAACAATGATTACACAGCTGTTGATTTTTCCCAAAAAAAGGAACAAGCTCCCCTGAATAATTCCCACGGTAGTCCTTCAACATATGATTTTAATGATCAAGTGCATAAACATGCAAGTGATCAAGAATATAAGAGCTATGGCGGTTTTGGGTTTGCTGGATCACTAGACGTTAATCATAGCAATGGGACAAAAGGGATGAATAATGATTTTGAAAAATATACTGGTAACTCAGGTGAGACCACATCTGATCGTTCTATTGCACTACGATCACAAGCAAGTCAAGATTTTGATAGCAATACAAGTCATTCCAGTTATCATGGAAGGAATGAATTTCAGTTCAAAGAACATAATATATCTTTGATGGATTCTTTAAGTAACTCTGGTTCTTCTCATCCCTTTGTTACAAAAATCTCACCTCAGAACTCTGTCAGCGCATTGCTTCAAAGTGAGGCCAGTAATGTCAGCACAGTGTCTGGTGGCCCTCCTCCATCTTTACTTTATGAAGGTAATTATACATTTTTGGATTTTTATTTCCTGTGTTTTGATCTAATGATCACAGTGTAGGCTTATGCAATTTCTTTGAATCTTCTCTTGCTCACTGTAATTATGTTTTGGGACCTCATGGCAGGCTTGGCTGAGCCCAGTACCAGCTTAAGAGGGTTTGCTCATGAAGTTGGGAAAAACATGCATGGTAATAGTGTGGACTTAAGTGATCCTATAACTTTCAGATTTGGAGAAGGAAAGCTTACTAGCTCTGCTAGTGGGTTTCATAATTTGCAGAGTACAGCAGTGCAGACATCTGAATCCATGGGTTTTGGATCTGATGCCAGAAGTTCATCACTATATTCAGTTACACCTGAAACTAATTCTAGGAGATCTCGCTCATCTTTCCTGGATTCTATTAATGTGTCTAAAGCTTCTTCAGGGACTGTTTTTCAACATGGTGAACCTGAGGAATCACTTATGTCCAACAGTTATAAATCAAATGGCATGAGTTTTCTAGGTTCGTCGCCTTTTCGTAAGCCATCTATGGATGATGATACTGTGAGATCCTTTTCAAAGTTTGAAACTGGTGCACCTCATGCATTTGAGAATTCTGTGAAGTCTTTATTTCCTCCTAATGCTGGAATGGACCAGCAGAGGCCAATAATTGAGGGGAATAGCATGGAGAGAAAACATGAATTTTATTCTCCTGATCAGAATGAAGATTTTTCTGCTCTGGAACAGGTACCATTTGCCCCTAATTTTCTGATGGGGAATGATTACACATATGTCCACTGGTGATATTTCTTTTGCATATATTTAGTAATTTTAGCTTCGAAAATTCCTTAATCAATTAAATATTGAGGTCCTTTGTTCAATACACGTGAAGGGTGACACATGTAGTCCATTGAGTTGCATTTTAATTTTTGGAGCTTCCTTTTGGATGGAAATATAGGTTGATTACTAAGATCATCATCCCAATTGATTTTGTAGCTGTGACTTTTGAGGGGTTAGTGAGAGGATGGCTAGAGTTATAATGAAGAGATGTTGATGATAACAAAGTATCCAACATGGAAATACTAAGGATACATTGTATTGAAGAATGGAAATACCTGTCTTTTCAAGTGCATCTGAGAATATACTGATGTAGGATATGGGTGAATTGAGAATTTAGGTAGTTTAGCGGAAGTGAAAACAATGGAAAACAGAAAATAGAACGAACAAGGATAGGCCTGGAATCACTCCAGGGGTTTGGCTTCACACCAAGTAGTCTCCAATCTCTGGAAAATATACTTTTCTTTATATCTCAACAACTCAACTCCATAATGAATTACATAGAAGGGGTATATATAATAATCTAACCCTAGAGTGAAAAGGAAAATTAAACCTATTCTAGGAAAGAAATCTTAATCCAAATAAAATAGGAAACTTAGAAATCCAACTGAAATATGGAAAAACTAAAAATCCTAATGAAATCTGGAAAACTTAGAGAACCTAGGAACAAACAAATAAATTAGGAAACTAATTAATAATTCCCTCTTCCATCTCTTTCGTTTGTAAACCCTAATGGGTTTGACAAAGATGTCCTCATCATATACGGTGCATCACTGGTGTAGCGTGTGCTCCTAGTTTTAATCTCAAAAGTTGCCTTCCTTCTTTGAGTACAATAATTAACTTTAGCATAGCAGAGAAAAATACATAAAATAAGCCAACATGTATGCAGTTTCCTTTTTTCTAGGAATGATGGACTTTAACAATTACATGCTAAGTTTGTTTAGTACATCTAATAATAACTAAGTTTTATTTTCCATTTTGTCATAGATCTTAGGTTGTATACTTCCAAATTGAAAAAAACTAATGAAAATTGTGTACAGTTATGTAAACTGTGATGTCACTCTTCTGAGCATGTTGCTTTGGAAGAATTCTATTGTTGATGGCTTTTTTGTATTTATCTTCTTGTTATGCAGCATATTGAAGATTTGACACAAGAAAAGTTCTCTTTGCAACGAGCACTTGATGCTTCTCGTGCTTTAGCAGAGTCCTTGGCTGCTGAAAATTCTTCTCTGACGGAGAGTTATAACCAACAGGTATACCTGTGTAACGTGATATTGCATCATTACATTTATGTAACATTTAGTGTGTTGATGCATTATGAATTTATGAATTAAGCATGCCTGACATCTTTGCATTACTTTCTGTTCTCCTTTAGTATCCTAGCAAGAAGACAGCTATGCTAACTTCACTGTATAGTGATGCTGCCATCTATATCTCCCTAAAAAGGTAATTCATACTGCCATGAATTCATCCTAACTGTTTTCTATTTGCTTTTTCTACAGAGAAGCGTTGTTGACCAGCTAAAATCTGACTTGGAAAATATACAGGAGGAAATCAAGGCCCAGCTGGTTAGAGTCCATTTATCCCCTTTCCACCGATCATTTCGGAACTCATTTATATCTCAAGGGACCATACATATATATTAGATATTTAATATGTGTGTGTGCTTTCAGATGTTTCACATTGTGCACAAGGATATGTTTTTGCATCCACTCCAACATGCATATGTGCATTCTCAAGAATTTCTGTATTTCTGTATTTCTGTATTTCTGTATTACATTCTAATGACCTTTTGTGGATGAATGAAAATCTAGTTTGGCTGGTTTGAGACACAAATGTGGTAATAACTTTTAGATTTGATGCCTAGAGAGAGTGCCTAGAAAGGTGCAGTAGGAAACTATTACAATGCCAAGGATGGTTGTGACTTGAGGATGTCATTTATGTTTTATGGAAAAAATACTCTTAAGTCTGAACCGTCCACCATCTATAAACAATCCAGTCTTCCCCATCCCTGGTATTGTAATTATATCATTAATGGGTGAAATACTTTTTTGAATTTAAAAAAAAAGAAAAAAAAGAAAAAAAGAAAAAAAAAAGAAAGAATGAAGGATGTACCTTCTAGCTTGTATGAGGCTGTCATGTGTGTTTACACTCAGATAATAAACTCTTAGGGTTTTGCTGTGATTGAGCATTTGTTGATATATAAGATCTAGTCACCCTTTGATGTTTATATGTCTAATTATATTTTGAGTATTGCATATTCTTCTTTATCTAGTTTATGTTTTCATTAATTTCAATTTTTCTTGATGTCAATAGGTGGAACTTGATGCTGTCAGAAATGAATATGCAAATGCACATCTAGAATGTAATGCAGCCGATGAACGTGCCAAGCTTTTGGCATCCGAAGTTATCGGATTAGAGGAGAAGGTAGTGATTTTTCTTGGTATGTTTGGGTTTTAGGCACTGCTTTGTAGAAACAACTTTGTAATTCTATGGGGACAAAACATTTTTTATTTTATGTTACTCTTTTGTGCTAAGAAGGGGACATGAGGGAATGGCAAATTGTAGTGGAGGTGGTAGGCAGAAACTTTGGTCATATGTTTTCCTTGGATGTGACCTATGAAACGAGTTATGTTTGTACTTTTGGCCAACATAAAAGTTTGTCCGAGCTTTTGTGCATATGCGTGTGTGTGTGTATGTACACATAGTGATATGGGTTAGGTACAAAATTGCTCATGTTTGATGCTGCTGCTTTAAACAATATATTCAAATTGCTATATTAATTTTCCCAGGCACTGAGATTAAGGTCCAGTGAGCTAAAGTTGGAAAGGCAATTGGAGAACACACAAGCTGAAATCTCTTCATACAAGTAAGTTATCCTTTTACATTTGCAGTAAAATAAAAATTTGTCAACATATTCTGAATCACTTGTATTATTTTTTTATCACTCCCCTGTCTCTTGTATGGAAAATGTTATATTTGTTTTGGAAAAAAATCTGAAATTTTTGAGTGTTACTGAATGTGAAAAATTAGAGTTGTGAGCTAAAGAATGTGGTAGTTGCATATCCTAAATGACTATCCTAAAGAATGTTGTACACTTTCAGTTTTAGACTTATTACCAATGTCTGTGAAAATGACTATCCTAAATCAATCTGTGCAGGAAAAAACTGTCTAGCCTAGAAAAGGATCGTTCGGATTTGCAGTCAACTATCAATGCTCTTCAGGAAGGTAAGGCTTATATGATCTACAATAGAATTTTATTACACTATTTCTGATTAAGGGGTATATTATATTTATTTATAAAAAAGACAGAAGGTTGAAAAGTTGTGAGGGTAGAGTCCTCTGATATGAAAGCCCTTTTGTTTAATTTTAAGAATACTTCTCTGTATGGTAGAACCTCTCTAGGTTTGCTATTGCTCATGACCGACCTTTCAATTTAGAATTCTACCTTTAGTGACTTTTCTCAGAGGGAACAAATTGCCGCTGGCGTGCCTCTTTAATTTTTATGGTCTAGCCTTTCTAGTGCCCTTGTCACCAATTTAAGCTAATAAGAGCGTAATCAAGCTACTTATCTTAGCACGGTTGTTTTACTGCTTGAGTGTGTGAAGTCCCTCCACGCCACACCACTAGGTCTATAAACATTGGCGAGATTGAGGAGGTTCAAATATTACCAGACTCTATCTCCCAATCCTCCCTTTGAATGAAGCGATCATTTCTTTACATTAAAAAAAAATATATATTATTCCATTGAGGTTCGTTAAGTTTCAGAACCTTTGTTTTTTGTTATGTTAATATGAAAATGAACACAAGCTAAGAATGCTGGGAGTTGCATGTAGCAAAGGCCCCTGATTGCCATGCCAACAAGGTGGGTTGTGAAATTATTGACTGGTCTCTTAAGCCCTCCACTAATGTGAATGTAGTCTTCTATAGTTTTATTTATGCCTCAAAATCTTGCTCCTTATTCGTTGTTATTATCTGGTACAGAGAAGAAGCTGTTGCAGTCTATGTTACGGAAAGCTTCCACAAGTGGAAAGAATGTTGATGTTAGCAAGAATACTAATAACAAAGATGTGTCTACTTCTACAGAAGATCTAGGTAAATTTAAAATGCCATAATAATAAGTACTGAATTTCTTAGTGAATCCAGTTAATTGGTTTGTGGCCATGGCTATGTTTGTGCTTGTGTTTGTTATTTGGTAATTAGTGTTTGCATGTATTGTTATTGGTTGAACATATGTCGTTCTTAAAATCTTTATGATTGCATTCATGTTGGAATCGACACACTCATTTCTATCAACCTATGAGTGAATTCTCCTCCAAGCACGTCATACATAAAATAAAGATATAACTACATAAAAACCGTTACTACTCTGGTGAGTCTTTGTGATAATTGACAACATTTAATGCTGTGTAATGATATTTATGTGGTTATACCTCTATTTTATAAATGAAGCATGTGTCTGTGATTGCAACTTTAACTTAGAAAGGCAATGGTATGTATGCATGGTACAAGTAAAGACCTAGTTTACTTTCTTTGGGTGGCCAAGATAATCGTTCCAAGAATCTAACAAAAAATGGCTGCATCTATTACTGTATTCTATTTGTATTATTTTATTTTTCTATTATTCTCAGAATTCCTGTAGTGCGTTACTCCTATTTAACTATTGGTTTTAGTTTATAACTTTGCTATTAAATTTTTACTATTCACAAGTGTTGGATATATTGATTGATGCTGATTATCCTAAGATACATTTACAAACAATCAATGTAAGCCAAATAAATCAATAACTTTCAACAACCACCGTGCATGTTGGGAATATCGAATGACCACCTACCCTAACAAATACTCATTATTTTCATTAGTTATTCCTGATCAAGTTTTTGTTTAAATTAATAGAAGTCTTTTTATTATTGCAGAGAAGGTTAGGTTTGTTGTCATTGTATGAGAAGTTTATTACTTAATTCTGTCCATATTAATTCCAATGAACAATGTGCATAGATAAAAATATTCACCAATAAGATTTTTGCTGATGAATGAATGTATTTATGATGACTAATTTCTTCGTTGGTTTTTTTTTTTTAAATTTAATAATTGAAGCAAATGAAGATGCTATTCCTGACACCTTAGGCCAGGAAAGGGATGATGCCTCAAGTTTCCCGATTCTGCCTGCAAGTGGACAGCCAACTTTTGATGTTTCATCTGTGAATCTACCTCATGACCAGATGCAAACAATTGAAAACATCCATACACTAATTTCTGAGGTACCATCTACCCCTTATATTTTCTCAGTGGTTAACTTTTGATGTTTCAGTGGTCTTGTTAAATGTAGCTCATTAAATTGAATTCTAATCTCTCTCTCTCTCTCTCTCCCACCTTATATGATTTACTAGTTGAACTAGATAAAGTGAGATGGCAAAAAAAAGTCCTACTGGAGTTTTCTTGTTGCAGTTTAAATTATTATTATTATTATTATTTTGAATAGAAACTTTATATATTCAAAATATTCAAAAATAGAAAAGGAGAAAACAAGTGGTTGCAGTTTAAATGATTTACTAGTATGCAAATATAATAACTATTGAAGCTTTCTTGTTTCAGTTAGCATTGGAGAAAGAAGAGTTAATACAATCTTTGGCATCCGAGTCATCTAATTGTTCCAAGTTGAAGGTAGCATAATTCTAAATTTTCAACTCAATGTAGTAGTCTGCTCCTGCTTTTGACTTGTTAGTATTTGGTCTACTTTAAGGAAGAAGGAAGCTTTCTTCAGGATTGATACATATATTTAAGGGTTATGAAATATTGTGACAGAAAGAGGCCTATGCATTTCTTATGTTACTTCGAACTTGTGGACTTGGATTGGGAACAAGCTAGAATTGTTTTTGTTTTACTTGGTTTTTGATCCAATGGAACAAGCTTAGTTCAAGCACAAAATACATTCCAATGGGAATGCTTTTGTCATCTTAGCAGACTACATTTCCTATTTATCAGATGGGTTTTGACCTTGACTCTTGGTCTGGCTGCCTCTGTACTTAGTTTGATTTTGTTGTAAGTTTGGTGAAAGTCGTTACACATGGAATTGACTTCTCTCTTGTTACCGGGAGTGACATCACTACCATCAATGGGTCATACTCTAGTGGATAATGTGGTTTGAAGTTACATTGTTAATAGTAGCATTGATTCAGTTTTGATATATGGATTGGTGTCTGGCTCATAATTGTTTTGTTAGTCCACCGATCATAATTACAATGTTGACCGTATTGATTTTCATGAATGAAGGAGCTGAACAATGAATTGTCCCGGAAACTTGAAGCTCAAACTCAGAGATTGGAGCTCTTAACTGCCCAAAGTATGGCTAACGAGAATATTATTGTTAGACAACCTAGTCCTGTTGATATTCCCGACAATACTCCATATGCAGATGAAGGCGATGAGGTACTGTGTTTTCTTTTGATATAATTTTTTTTTATAGTTGGCTGCTCAGGTACATCATTCCTCAAAAGTACCAATTAGTTCTTTTGGTTCCTTTAATACTTTATTTTGTCTCTAATTAGAAATGTATTTTCCGGTCCAAGCTGTTAATTAAGCCAGAGTGCAAATAATGTTTCTTGGAAGATTAATTGTAGTTTCTGCAATCATGGAGTGGAATATATAGAAATATCATATTTCTCTATTATTCTCACGTGTAGGTAGTGGAAAGAGTCTTGGGATGGATTATGAAGCTTTTTCCTGGAGGGCCATCAAGACGAAGAACTAGTAAGCTTCTGTGAGATTCAAGTCAGTATAGCTTCTCAACAATCCTCATGCTCCGATCCGGTTTTGCTTTCCTTCACTCCCTTGGCGTAATGAAGGGCGTAATTTGTATATTTTTTTGAGTCAATTTTACAGTCCATTCTTTTTTAATAGAAGAAATATGATCTTGTACTAAGAGGCCTTCCCATTGATTGAGATATCTGATTATCAGTTCTTTGAAACATGACAATAAAGTCCCTCTTACTGTTACTAGTTTAGATCTTTATATTGTAGGGGGGTATTTGGTGGATACCGAAAGAGGGGATTACAAGTGGTATACAGACGTAAGAAATTGTTGTTGTTGTTGTTGTTGTTTTTTTTTTGTTTTCCTCGTTTTTCGGCAGTTTGTTACCCGCATCCATTGTACACTTTGGGGCTTAAGCCCCCAAGAAATGAAAGAAACGATTTAGCTTCTCAGGTGTCATTTTCTTTTAAATGGTGCATTTTGTCCAATGTGTTTGAGGGCATTTTCTTGGGAAAGTTTTCATTTGAGGGTGGGGTGTATATTTTCAGATATAGAGGGGAGGATTCAGTTACACACGATAATTTCTCTGTTTAGTTTTATGAATTTCGCTAATTTTCTTGTGTCTACTTCTATGAATTTAAATTGAGAATGATTTCGAAGTTGGATCAAATTGGGTTTTGTTGGACGAGTCTATTGTACTCGTCATTTTTGCTATACAACTCTCCATCTTATGAATGATAATCAAGAAGGCAACTGATTTTCGATTTGGATTTTGCATGTTGGCATAATCCTTTAAAAAATGAACATTTCAAATAATGTGGTTCTATTGTGAATTGAGCTCTAACAATTAGACTTTTTTCACGGTTCTAAATTTATTTTTATTTTTCATATTATATAAGTAGACAGACACACGCACACACCCCAAAAAAAAAAAAAAAAAAAAAAAAAAAACCTTCACCAGGTTTATTGTGGTATAATTGAGAATAGCATTGGTGGTGCAACCTACAGGACTAACGAACGACCCCAACATGAATTTGGCAATTTAGATTTTGAGATTCTCAACTCAATTTTAATTCTGAGAAAAAAGAAAAAAAGAAACATCCATTCTACTATCTCTTCAAACATCAAGCCAAAAAGAAAGAACAAGAAAAAAAAAATCTATTGCAAATTAACTTAAAACTTAATTGACATTGGTTAAGAACAGTAAACTATGTATTCAAATCTCCCTATCTCAATATACCTTGTATTTATATATTTAAAAAGGATTAGTTACTCAAATGGTCCTTAAATTTATACATGAGTTGCATTTTGTCCATCAACTAAATTATTAGTTCAAATGGTCCACCAACTCTTTATTAATCGTCGCATTGGTCCTACCGTTACATTTTCTGTTAAATTTAGTCATGTGAACAGCACATGCTATATTTGTGAGGGTAAATAAGACTTTTGACACTACAATCCCTAGCCACATCCACCTCAATAGACCCTTGACCTGAATCCAACACCCCATCCAGGTGAACCCACTCTATCCCTGTCTCTTCCTCTCTTTCCCCACCTCTTTCTCTCTATGTCCCTCTCTTCCTCAATGAACAATATCATGAGGTTCAAATGCACTAGTTCAACACACACAAAAAAAATGTTGAAGAAGAAGGAAGTGGGAAAGGGAGAGATGTGTTTTTTCTTTTCATTTTTAGTTTTAAATTTATTTAGTATTTTATTTAATTGGACATTTTTATTCCTATATTTGACGGCAATATTGACAGAAAATATAACTATAGGAGCATTGCACTGATTAATAAAGAGTTGGTGAACCATTCGAATGAATAATTTAGTTGAGGTACAAAAATGCAACCCGGGACTATTTGAGTAAATAACCCAATAAAAAAAAAAATTACTGAAAAATAAGAGGAAAGAGACTAATTTGTGTTGGGTTCGAACCTGGTGCACCCGATCACACGCGTGACCAAATCTTATAAAGCACCATGGCAGACTGTTAGAAAGAAATATGTGGCTCATACAGCCTCAGCACGTTGTAGTCACTCTCACTCTGTTTCAGTTGCATTATTGTTGGCTTGGGGTTTCTCTCAGCTGCAATGTGTTCTCTAATTGCCAAGCTCTATTCCCTTCCTCTCTCACTCTCCATTGTTTCCTCATCTTCATCTTCCTCTTCCTCTTCCTCTTCCTCTAAAGGTACCACCCAAAACTCTCTATGTGCGCCTCTGTTTGTGTATCTGTGTGTTTGTTTCACAGCAAAGTTTGTGTTGTGTTATGTGGTGGAACAGATGGAAAACCCAACTCAAAGTCATTGAAGCTGAGAGAGGACTGGAGGCAACGCTCCAGACCCATTCCTCCTGGTGGCACTTATCCGGCTAAAGACCACTGCAGGTTCATTTTTGAAGCTCTTTCACTTCCTTTCATTACCCCACTTTTACGTTTTAAATTTTTGCATTTAAAGTTTGAATTTTTATTTATTTCTTTATTTGCTGAATCTTGTCTTTTGGTAGTCGTTGCGGGTTGTGCGACACATATTACATTGCCCATGTCAAGGAAGCCTGTGCTTTCTTAGGAGATGGAATGTCTAAGATTGAAGTAAGTTCTTGTTCCTCTCCCAATTTTTCGTACTTTCATTGAATTTTTACTCTTAAATAGTAGATGGAAGTTGGTGTCATTTCTTGAAATCCTGAAACAAATTTAGAGCACAGTAATGCTCGAGTTCTCTAATATCATGTACCAAACACCGGATGGGGACATTTGAAGTGCTTATATGAAGTGCAGTGGAATGATCGAACTTCAATTTGCGTTCAAAATATAATTTTTTTAATGATCCATTGCCATGCATGATTTCCATTTTATTCATCAGTCTTGATTCTTGAAATTCAAGTTAGAGGTGCTACCAGACCAAATTTTTACTTCAACCAATGTTGTTTCTTTGTGGAACTACAACCAATGTTGTCATTAGAATTCTTTATTATCATTACTATTAGTTTTCTTTTCATATTTAACTAAATCATCATCTAGACTTGTGGAACTACATAGCTTTGGATTTTTATACTTTATAGTAACCTAGCGTTGTTGGTTAATTCAATAAAAACTCAAGTTGTTTCTTTGATATTCCAGCATTCATGTACCCTTTTGTTTTCCCATTCAGGGCTTGGAACCTGTAGTTCATGGTAGAGGGAGAAAAACAGGTTCCTCAGATGAAATGTACTTGGGTGTCTATGAGGAGTTGTTGTATGCTCGTAAAGTGATCCCTGTTGAAGGTAATTTTGTTTTATCAGTCATTCAGCATCACTATAGTTTTAGTCTACTGTCAAGGGAGATTGGTAGTGTTAGTTTGTAGAACCTCATCTGAGTCATCTAAGTCATCCCATTTTTCATTACTAGGAATTCTACCTACTTTTCCAGTTTAAGATTGAGTTTTATTTATTTAACTTTTAAAATTTTGAAATTCTCATAATAAATTGCAATTTGTGTAAATAATTTCTTTATCGTGTGTCAGAATTTCTTGAGTCAAATGATTTGTAGTGCATCTTTTGTGTCTCGTCTGATTTTTCTCATCACTGTAATATGAAAATGTTGCATTGCTTTCTTTGATGGCAGGAGCTCAGTGGACAGGAATAGTAACAACTATTGCAATAGAAATGCTAAAATCAGGCATGGTAGAAGCCGTAATTTGTGTACAGAGGTCCTGGCCTGAATTTACTGGAGTAGATAACATTATGGACTCATCTATCCTATTCAATCCTTTTACCTTTTTCCCCTTTTGGAATGTTAATTATCATATGGGTTTAATTATTACAGCGACCCAAACGACAGATTTACTGCACGGCCTGTATTAGCAAGGTTTGCATCTAGTTCATTTTCTTTGAGACAAAATTCTTCTACCATTTTGATTTTTCTCAATGACAATTTTTGTTTCTGGTTATTGTTATTCCATCCTCATTATGTCATTTCTCTTTACCCCCTTCTCAACAGGACACCAGAGGAAGTTTTAGCTGCTAAAGGTGTCAAGCCGACATTATCTCCTAATCTTAATACCCTTGCCCTAGTTGAGGTGGCTGATTTTCTTTTTCATTAGTGACACAAATCTTAATTTACTATTTCCTGTGCTATTTAACGAACATGCTTTGTGGTTGAGTCAACTTTAATAAGAGCATAGCATCCTTTGTGGTCTGGGTTTTTTGTTTAGGACTTTTCTGTCCTTTAAGTGATGGACCATCCTTTTATGGAGCTTGAATCTTAATTGTTGGTATTGCTTTTGAGTGAATGGTTTGTACTTCGTCCTACTCGTTAGATTTCCTTGTTAGTTGTGAGTCTTGTGACTATAACTACAGATCTAATTTATACAAATACGGCGCCCCTCCTTTGGCACTTCTCTTTTTTTTCCATAAAGTTTTGGAGGGCAACACTTCCTCCATTATTAGACGCCCAGAGCTGATTTCCCTGTTCCTTAGACATACACTCACTGGTTAATGGAGTTTTGTGGGTATAGTATTTTGAAGGTGGCTAGGACTGCCAATGAGGAGGAAGATTCCTTGACAAAACATAAGTTGTATGTCTATCATATATGGCTTTTTAGCGTTCCTAACTTGTGGGTTCACATGTTGGAGGGTTTGTTCTTTACCTTTCTGATTTTGTTTCTTGTTTATAGATTTTAGGCATAATAACTCCTGTTCTGGTTTCACTCTTCAGAAGTTCATTTTGTTTGGTCTATGTATGGGTGTATGTGTGTGTGCAGGCACACATTTGTTTATTCTACACTGCCCCTTTGTTGTTACAAAATTGCATGTTTCTTATGAGTTTTAGTGACGCAAGTGTTTGCCTCTCCTATAAAATAGGCTGCAGGTGTAAAGAAACTTCTATTCTGTGGTGTGGGTTGCCAGGTGCAAGGTAGCATTTATAATATAATCTTACAAGTTCTACTTTCAGTCCTTCTCTGTTGTGACTTGTACTATCGTAATGCAGAGTAATTTCTTAAACTGCAGCATTACGATCTGTGGAGCACCATTTAAATTTGGACAAGCTCTATGTGTTAGGCACAAATTGTGGTTAGTAAAAGGCGTATGCATTATTATTTTTTTATTTTTTATGTTTCTCGATTTCGATGAGTAGTCTAGCCATCAAGTTTACTTATGTCTATTACTTAAGGCCCCAGAGGAAAAAATATGTATATAATTGCCATGACATCATGTTAAACATGGCATAGATGAACTACTATAATAAACTGTATCTTACTGTCTCTGTAATCATAATCATCACATCATCAACCGCAGCATCATTATTTATTAAATATGTATGTAGTCAACAACTATATAATGCCCTCATTCTAGTAAATGACATCAATAACAAGTAGTAGAATTTGTATCAGTACTGATGCCCTTGTTTGACAGTGGACAATGGGACTCGAGAAGGGCTTGATAAGTTTTTAAAGGCTGCAAGTAGTGAACCGGAGACAGTTCTTCATTATGAGTTTATGCAAGATTACAAGGTTTGCACTAAGAGATTCCTTTTGTAGATTTTGTGGCGATTGAGTATTTGATCTCTATATAGTACAGGATTTGGATGAGTTATCATAAAAGGTACTAATTTCAATTATTAGAAGAGCCCAAGGTCTGAGCAATGTTTCAAGGTGGTCATGTGTGCCATTGCACACCCTTTGTTTAACACTTATAGCAATAATCTTGTTTCGAAAAAGGGGATCAACCTTGGATGAGTTCTGTGGGATTGGGCTTTTCACAAATTTTCTGAAAGATTTCATGGATACATTTATTTTACTTTTATAATAATTTAATGGTGCGGTCTGGCAGGCTTATATCTGTTTTAGATTATATGCTTATGATAGTAAAATGGACACTAATTGTTTTATCTTTTCTTATATGCCAACTATTCCTAGTGTGAGCATTTCTTAACAGGCTAGTTGGCTATATTATTTCTTAAATTTTATTTCTGTACTCTTGATAGGTTCACTTGAAGCATTTGGATGGTCATATTGAAGAGGTAAAAGTGGTCCTTGTATGTTCAATTTGGTATTTACTCTCCCATTCATGCTACTTCATCTCATTTCATAACCAAAGCAGGTTCCATATTTCTCTCTGCCAGCAAATGAGTTGGTTGATGTAATTGCTCCTTCTTGTTATAGGTACTGTTTGTCCTTTTCTTTGTAATACTTAGTAGTTTTTGAATATTTTTTATGTGAATTAGATTCAACAACTAGAAGGTATGATTGACAGTTTTGGTGAAGGAAAATTGATTTCTGAAATTGCTGTAGACATACCTTTAGATATTAAGAAAGAACATCAGCAACTAAATAGGACTAGCAACCTTGAGGATAAGATTGCAGTGGATGTACACTAAATATGCAAAGAAAAGGAAAGATAAACAATTGCTCTCTCTCTCACACACACACACACACTCACAATCAGCACATGTTGACATTATCAAAAGCATTGTGTGCACATGCATTGAACTTTATAGATGTTTTTGGGGCTTTAGGAGAGAGTTGTTAAATACATGGTAATCTTCACTTCTCATTCTAATTGTACCAGATGTCCCCGAAGCTATAGTCAATAAGATTCAGGGACCATGCTTGATATTGGAAACGCAGAAGTATCATTGTCATCACCACCTGTACTACTGCTACATATTTATTAACTTTTCATTTGTGAATTCCCTCAGATCGATTGAACAAGTAACTTACAATTAGATGATGTATTTCACAAACAGAAATGCCACATATATCAAATACTATATCTGTCGTATATTTTCCTAACCTGTCCCTTTTTTTTTCTTTTTTTTTTTGGTCTTGCAGTTGTTTCGATTATACCAATGGTTTAGCGGTGAGTTTTCATCTTTACAAGGATAAGGGAATGCTATTTATTTTTATTTTTGGAGTATGTGTTGTTTTGATTGCATCTCATTGTTCCCATGCATTTTTTGGTTAGAATGTGTAAGTAACACTTTCTGTTGAAAATAGTTCATTTTTTACTTAACACTTTCTGTTGAAAATAGTTCATTTTTTACTAACTTCTACAATTAAACATTTATTTTGATATTAAATTTCTTCTTAAGTTAATTGCTTTTGCATGTTTTTCTTTTTGTTTTGTATTTTTTTTTTCTTTTTTGGCCAGGGAGAGGGAAAGAGGGAGAGTTATTAGACTTTGTACTGTCTCAATTCAGCAATTGGTTTATGAAGGATAATGTATTATGGAATGCAGGAACACTTTTATGTCAAAGATAGATGAAAGTCTTTGAAACTGGGTATTTGTACATGAAATTGGACTATGTTTGATGATCAAATTAAAACTTGGAAGCTCATTTAGACATGAAAAATGCAATTCAACAAAAACAAGGAATTTCCAATTGTTTGGAATCAACTGCTGCTACTATCCTCTCTCTCTCTCTCTCTCTCTCTCTCTCTCTCTCTCTGTGTGCATATAACCTTGGTGAAGATTAATTAAAGTTAAAGTCTATTGCAAGAATCATGGTTACGTTTTATCACCATCACCTTGGTCTGACATATTATACAAAGCTTTTATTATCTACTGACACAAGCATAACTTACTGTAAGTAGTATAAAGGTTCTCACATGTCTCTCACCTATTTCAGGATTTAGTTGTGGGATACATGGGTGTGCCAAAATATTCTGGAATCAGCATGACTCAACATCCACAGTATGTTACGGTAAGGTAATATCGTTGCTCAGACTCTGTGTGCAGCTTTTTGTTGTGCTTATTGATTATCATTGTGCTATTGCAATATTTTATTCCACTTTGGTGGTAAAGGAAATAAATAAATAAAGATTTCTATTTTTTTCTTGCCTTCAAATGGTAGAAATGAACGTGGAAGAGAGATGCTCAGTCTGGTTGATAATCTTTTGGAGGTTACTCCAACAACTAGCAGTGTAAAACCTTGATCCTATCCTATTTCTCTCTGTATTTCTGCGATTTGAAATTTAATGTTTATAGGACATAGTTTCCTTTGCAATGAAGTATTCTAAGCATGGCCAATTACAGGGCAATCGCCAACCATTTGTCATGGAGACTGTTAAGGCAGATGATAATGCAAAGTTGGGTACGTGCTGTATCTTTTTTGTGATACTTTTTATGGGTGTATTCAGGGAATAGGACCTCCCCTTGATGGGATCAAGAATAGAAATGTTTATCATTTCGCTGTATTAGACTCTATCTTCTGAAGAAAATATGCTTTATTTTTCTTGAAAATCATTTGGTTTGTAATATAGGCTATATAGCTCATCCAAAATTCTGGAGGACTCGCAAAATATATGCTGCTTACCATTGTTTTCACAATCTTGTTTCTCAGGAAAGGGTCCTGAACCTGCCCCAAAGTTTGTTGGCAATGTGATTGCTTTCTTGCTAAACTTGGTAAGGACTCTGAGTGATGCATTTAGGAATTATAAAATTATATGCTAACTTTTATTTTATGACTTGGTTCTTGTTGAACAGATTGGCCCAAAGGGTCTGGAATTTGCTCGTTATTCACTCGATTACCATACCATCAGGAACTACCTGTATGTAAACCGAATATGGGGAAAACAAAGGTGCAACTTTCAATGTGTTACCTGATACTAGAACTGTGATGCTGGTTTCTTATATTCGAAACATGAAAACATGCAATTTACCAAAAGAAAACATGAACCATGCAGAGCTGATCAGCATATGCCTTCATATGCAAAGAAGATTGTGGATACCTACAATAAGAATGGTGAAATCGATCGGATTCTTACCAACAAGTGACTGCATTAGCTGTTGAAATGCAGATGATAAAGAGGGCACTTCAATGTACACCGAATGTTGTCCTTAATCTTTTCTGTAAATATATATATATATATATATAACCAATTACGTATCGATCAATTCTTTGTTCTTCTCAGGTTGACATACATGTTTGCTATGATCATAGGTAATTGATTCCAAGCCAAGAATTCTTCTGTTGAAGTCAAATTGGTGATGGAAAGCTTCTGCTCATCTAAGGAGGAAAGTTAAATAAGATAAAATGAATTCAAGGAAAATTGGATTGTAAATTGTAACACCATTTCTGTAACGTCAAAACTTTGGCTGAGACTAAATTTTGGAAGAACAAACAGTTTAATGTACAGTTTTTCTTGGAGGTAGGAATTATTAGACTTGTTATTTTTCATGTCATTATATACTCATTTATTTATTTCTAAAACTCTTCAAATTGATTCAAATAACTTGTTTAAATACTCATTTATTTTATTTCGACCAAAAAAACTCATCTATTTTAGTTACAAAGGGCCAAAAAAAATAATGCTTGATGCCTTTAAAAAAAATTTTAAACTCCAAATAATAAAACTTTCTCAAACTTACAAGTCTACTGCAAGAATCATGGTTACATTTTGTCACCATCACCTTGGTCTGACATATTATACAAAGGTTTTATTATCTACTGAATCAAGCTTAACTTACTGTTAGTAGCATAAAGGTTCTAACATATTGGTCCAAAGGGTCTGGAATTTGCTCATTATTAACTCGATTACCATACCATCAGGAACTACCTGTATGTAAACCGAATATGGGGAAAACAAAGGTGCAATTTTCAATGTGTTTAACATAGAAGGAGGAGCGACATAATCGGTGACTCCGCTGTCAAGTATCCAAGATGTTGTGGATGGTGATGACTTATTGGCGCTGGCGCAAAAAGGAGATATTGTACCATTGTGAAGAAGAGACTTAAGTTGACTGTATTCTTCAATTGTGAACTTGGGGGCTTCGTTGTCGGAAGCTGATGTTTGATTTGTTCCCACCCATGATTGGGTGTTGTGGCTAGGGTTGTGAAAAACCCTAGGTGATAAGAGGAGTGTTAAAAAAAGTATTCAAGAGACACCCTAGAACTGGTGCTCTGATACCATGTTAAAATTTTATATGAATCAATTAAATAATATGTTTCTTTCAGCCTATTTCATGTATGAATGATCTTTATATGAATAACTGCAGGGATAGCTATTTATTTCAAGAGATTCAGTGCCCTCCACACTATTGAATTTGAGCAAGTAATTCAGTTGCAACACCATTCAAGGAACGATATTCAGAAATTTCGATCTTCAAGGAACGATATTTAAAGATTTTATTAGAAAAAGTTGTCAACCAAACTAAAACACCTGCATAAACACCTCAAAAGTATTTAATGAACTAACCATATTCTTCCTTTTTATGCTCCAGAGTCAGATAAAAGGTCTGATCATGTATGGGATGAATCACCCACAACGTCAAAAAGACACAGTATGTGATGAAAAATTCGAATACCATCATAATTATCCACCTAGAAGCTCCTTTCCTTAATTTAGTGCCGCTTGAGTCGACATCATCCACAGAGTTAAGATATGAACGACTTTCTGCCGAATTTTCACTTTTACACTTAAGTTTGTAAGCTTCATCTATTTACCAACTCCCTGATGTGATTTTCGGAAAATATGCATCTAAATACTAAAATACCATCACCACAGCCATTCATGTCCTTTGGGGGGCAACGAATACTTCCATCTTCATTTGGTTTCCACTTAAATGTTCACCTTACAGAACGCTTGGGGCTAGTTTCAGGAAGTAGTTCCACCCTTTACTTTCCACCATGCAAATAGTATAGGCCCCGACTGACATATTCCATAATCACTTCCTTCCCACCTTCCTGCAAGTGCCCATCTCGGATCTCCCGACAACAGTTGAGCCAGAGATCATATGAACAACTAGGAAAGCTTCTGTGAAAATGAAAAATAGAAGTTTTGCAGTTGTTGCTGACAAGGTTAATATCAAATGATAATCAGACTACAGAATATGTTCCTGGTAAAGGCTCTACCAATACACAAATGATTGTAAAATATTGAAAAGCAAAGAGTATAACTATAAGCCTCTGAGTGTGTGCGTGTCAATGTCATTTGCAGAATGCTTCTATTCACCCAGTAAAAAAAAATTGCATTCATGTGAATTCATCTTCTAATCAGCAATTTCCACAGCATACTGGACAAGACTCAGAAATGGCATCCTCTGACGTCTGAGGATAACTATACAGTACAAAACTTGACAATAAATACTGACAAAAACTATGCAAAGAGAGAGTTGGTGTGTCAGTTCAAAATAATTGGAGTCGCAACCATACATACACAGAGACCTCTATTAAAGCCACATTAAATCCTAACAAACACCAGGTTTCATCCATTAAAATTTGAATTTAAGACCTTGAACAAGTATGACCATCTTACTAACTAAAAGAGAATAGTTTCATGCCAGTACATCTATGTTGCTTGATTTCAGGCTTAGTTAAATGCAAATTATTCACAAAGAACCAGAGAGCAGAAATTATTAGTACTCAAGGTAAGCGAGTTATTTAAGTTTTCACAACCTTGTTCAAAGACCTAATCACTTGCCATCCCCCAGTAGAAGCTGCCACCGATACCAACAGCAATGACATCCCTCAGGGCTTTTCCTGTGGCACCCACCTACCAGAATTGCCAATTACTTCACAATTCAGGCAATATGGACCCAAAATGGATACTAAAAAAAATTTGTAGTGATTACCCAAAATCCACTTCAAATACTCTAAAAAATGCAGTGATTACCCAAACTCCCAAGGTTCACCCTAATTTATGGAAAGCAAGGAGTGGCTTAGAGCTGATGAACAATGACCTTCCCAGCACCAACCCTGAAGAGGCTATGTCCTGCTTTGATTTGTCCAAGAATGACTGATATCTCATATCAGCAACAGGAGGGATGATCTCCATTTTTGACATGACAACATTGAAGGTAAACCCAACACAAATAGTATTCTTGAAATATTCTTTTCCCAGCCAAAACTTCCCAAATCTTGTTTGTCAACATGCTTAGGTTCTGTTTGCAAATTACTCATGATCTAACTCATTGTACTCATAAAAATCTGATGCGTAAAAACGCAGACCATGAAGAAAGTCATGCCACCTCCACCGCCACCTGCGGCAACATTTCTTGCTTTTCACCCCCGAGAGGACGGTATAGCCTTGCCTTCTTGAACACTCTTATGTACTAGTTTCTTCTGGTGCTGATGCATATTGGAAACTACAATTACTTTCAGACATGGCTTCTACTCTAATGTGACTTCTGTTATTTAACGACGTAGTTTTGGCCCTGCAGATTTTGTGTTGGGGTGCTGCTGGGTGGGAAAAACAGAGAAGCAAATTGTTGCAGATTCCAGATGGGAAGGAGTTGAGATCATTGTCAGATACTTACATCCAAATTCACCAGAATGATCTGCACCTCCTTGCCATATAAAGAATTTAGCATTTTTCCATTTAATACTTGTATTAAACACGTAAGTACGTATTTTTCAATAATACTTTCGTTTTCCATACACATCTTAAAGACCCGGTAAAATACATATTTTTTTTTAAAAACAAACATACAATACACATACTTATGTATTTTTCTTATTTAATACACGTGTTTTTTACAAAATTTTCAAAAATCACCCAAAAAAATATTGTATTCATGTGAATTCATCTTCTAATCAGCAATTTCCACAGCATACTGGACAAGACTCAGAAATGCATCCTCTGACGTCTGAGGATACCTATACATTACAAAACTTGACAATAAATACTCACAAAAACTATGCAAAGAGAGAGTTGGTGTGTCAGTACAAAATAATTGGAGTCGCAACCAGGTTTCATCCATTAAAATACACAGAGACCTCTATGAAAGCCACATTCAATCCTAACAAACACCAGGTTTCATCCATTAAAATTTGATTTTAAGACCTTAAACAAGTATGAGCATCTTACTAAGTAAAAGAAAATAGTTTCATGCCAGTACATCTATGTTGCTTGATTTCAGGCTTAGTTAAATGCAAATTGTTCACAAAGAACCATAGAACATAAATTATTAGCACTCAAGGTAAGCGAGTTATTTAAGTTTTCACAACCTTGTTCAAAGACCTAATCACTTGCCATCCCTCGGTAGACTTGGACCCTACAATTTTTCAAGTATTTACTACTAAGATATGTAGGATATTATCCTTTTTTCACGTCTAGGATATTTTGGAACATATCTATATAAGTATCAATAATATCGACAATAATATTGGAAAATATCGACATCGATAATTTCTCTCACACTTCAGCAACATTTGGTCAAAATATCGCTATAATATTGATAATATCGAGATGATGAAGACAATGAAAAATTTGAAGAGTTATTTACACTAACACCCCTTGAGATTTCTTGTGTTTTTACAAAACCCCATTAGGTCTAAAAAATTACACGAACACTCATGAGGTTTTAGTTTGTTTTCACAAAACCCCATTTCGTTGATTGTTTGTTCAAAATTGATGATTTCATTTATAAAAAAAACTTATGCAAATGACAAAATTAACCTCAATGAAGTATATGCAATCTAATCTCAAATGCCAACTTTGTCATTTGGAAATTTTTGTGTGTATAAAATCATCAATCTTTGGATGAAAAATCAATGAAAATGAGTTTTGTGAAAACAATTTAAAATCTCAGGGGTGTTCTTATAATTTCTAAAACCTCAAGGAGTTTTGTGACAAAGCCGAAAACCTCAGGAGTTGATAGTGTAAATAACTCAAATTTGAACCTTATACGAACTCTATGTGGTACTAAGTCACTCATGCATCTTACCATGCAATGTATAACATTGATTATGGTGTGTTTAATCTTCTTTCATTAATTATTACATATTTTCTACGCTCGGAGTGTTTGTCAGCTTGCTATATAATCAACTTAAATCAGATAAACTCATCATGCAATGCATATCCTTCCAATGTTTTATGATAAAGTAATAGATAATTGACTAAATAAACATCCTCCAACTTTTGAAGAAAAAATTTCAAGTTTTTCTTACAATTTCCATGGTTTTTATTGAATTTTTATCGATATCGAAATATCCGTGCTTTTGGACTACCGATATTTCCGAAACTATGAATATTTTTAGATTTTGGTTCGAACCAGGTGCACCCGGTCACACGAGTGACCAAATCTTATAAAGCGCCATGGCAGACTGTTAGAAAGAAATAGGTGGTTCACACAGCCTCAGCACGTTGTAGTCACTCTCACTCTGTTTCAGTTGCATTATTGTTGGCTTGGGGTTTCTCTCAGCTGCAACGTGTTCACTAATTGCCAAGCTCTCTTCCCTTCCTCTCTCACTTTCCATTGTTTCCTCATCTTCATCTTCCTCTAAAGGTACCCCCCAAAACTCTCTGTGTGCGCCTCTGTTTGTGTATCTGTGTGTTTGTTTCACAGCAAAGTTTGTGTTGTGTTATGTGGTGGAACATATGGAAAACCCAACTCAAAGTCAGTGAAGCTGAGAGAGGAATGGAGGCAACGCTCCAGACCCATTCCTCCTGGTGGCACTTATCCGGCTAAAGACCACTGCAGGTTCATTTTTGAAGCTCTTTCACTTCCTTTCATTACCCCACTTTTACTTTTTATAAATTTGAATTTTTGCATTTAAAGTTTGAATTTTTATTTATTCCTTTATTTGCTATACCTTGTCTTTTGGCAGTCGTTGTGGGTTGTGCGACACATATTACATTGCCCATTTCAAGGAAGCCTGTGCTTTCTTAGGAGATGGAATGTCTAAGATTGAAGTTCTTGTTCCTCTCCTAAATTTTCATACCTTCATTGAATTTTTACTCTTAAATACTGATTTAGAGCACAGTAAATGCTCGAGTTCTCTAATATCATGTACCAAACACCGGATGTGGACATTTGAAGTGCTTATATGAAGTGCAGTGGAGTGATCGAACTTCAATTTTGGTTCAAAATCTAATTTTTTTAATGATCCATTGCCATGCATGATTTCCATTTTATTCATCAGTCTTGATTCTCGAAATTCAAGTTAGAGGTGCTGCCAGACCAAATTTTTACTTCAACCAATGTTGTTTCTTTGTGGAACTACAACCAATGTTGTCATTAGAATTCATTATTATTATTACCATTAATTTTCTTTTCATATTTAACTAAATCATCATCTAGACTTGTGGAACTACATAGCTTTGGATTTTTGTACTTTATTGTAAACTAGCCTTGTTGGTTAATTGAATAAAACTCAAGTTGTTTCTTTTATATTCCAGCATTCATGTACTCTTGTTTTCCCATTCAGGGCTTGGAAACTGTAGTTCATGGTAGAGGGAGAAAAACAGGTTCCTCAGATGAAATTCTTCTACCATTTTATGACAATTTTTGTTTCTGGTTATTGTTATTCCATCCTCATTATGTCATTTCTCTTTATCCCGTTCTCAACAGGACACCAGCGGAAGTTCTAGCTGATAAGAGCATACCGTCCTTTGTGGTCTGGGTTTTTTGTTTAGGACTTTTCTGTCCTTTAGGTGATGGACCATCCTTTTATGGAGCTTAAATCTCAATTGTTGGTATTGCTTTTGAGTGAAAAGTTTGTACTTCTTCCTACTCCTTAGTTGTTTATTCTACACTGCTCCTTGTCACAAAATTGCACGTTTCTTATGAGTTTTACTGACACAAGTGTGCCTTTCCTGTAAAACAGGCTGCAGGTGTAAAGAAACTTCTATTCTGTGGTGTGGGTTGCCAGGTGCAAGGTAGCATTTATAATATAATCTTGCAAGTTCTACTTTCAATCCTTCTCTGTTGTGACTTGTACTATTGTAATGCAGAGTAATTTCTTAAACTGCAGTTACGATCTGTGGAGCACCATTTAAATTTGGACGAGCTTTATGTGTTAGGCACAAATTGCGGTTTGTAAAAGCCTTATGCATTATTTTTATTTTTATTTTTTATGTTTCTCGATTTCGATAAGTAGTCTAGCCATCAAGTTTACTTATGTCTATTACTAAAGGCCCCAGAGGAAAGAATATATATATAATTGCCATGATATCATGTTAAACATGGCATAGATGAACCACTATAATCTCTATAATCATAATCATCATATCATCAACCACAGCATCATTATTTATTAAATATGTATGTAGTCAACAACTATATAATGCCCTTGTTGTAGTAAATGACATCAGTAACAAGTAATATAATTTGTTTAAGTACTGATGCTCTTGTTTGACAGTGGACAATGGGACTCAAGAAGGGCTTGATAAGTTTTTAAAGGCAGCAAGTAGGGAACCAGAGACAGTTTTTCATTATGAATTTATGCAAAATTACACGGTTTGCTCTTCTTTTTGTACATTTTGTGGCTATTGAGTATTTGGTCTCTTATACAGTACAGGATTTGGATGCGTTATCATAAAAGGTACTTATTTCAATTATTAGAAGAGCCCAAGGTCTGAGGAATGTTTCAAGGTGGTCATGTGTGCCATTGCACACCCTTTGTTTGACACTTCTAGCAATATTCTTGTTTCGAAAAAGGGGATCAACCTTGGATGAGTGCTGTGGGATTGGGCTTTTGACTCTGAAAGATTTCATGGATACTTTTATCTTATTTTTAGAATAATTTAGTGGTGCGGTCTGGCTGGCTTATATCTGTTTTAGATTATATGCTTATGATAGTAAAATGGACACTAATTGTTTTATCTTTTATTATATGCCAACTATTCCTGGTGTGAGCATTTCTTAACAGGCTAGTTGGCTATATTGTTTCTTAAATTTTATTCCTGTCCTCTTGATAGGTTCACTTGAAGCATTTGGATGGTCATATTGAAGAGGTAAAAGTGGTCCTTGTATGTTCAGTTTGGTATTTACTCTCCCATTCATGCTACCTCATCTCATTTCATATTTTAACCAAAGCAGGTTCCGTATTTCTCTCTGCCAGCAAATGAGTTGGTTGTTATAGGTAATGTTTGTCCTTTTCTTTGTAATACGTAGTAGCTTTTGAATTTTTTTATGTGAATTAGATTCAACAACTAGAAGGTATGATTGACAGTTTTGGTCAAGGAAAGTTCATTTCTGAAATTTCTGTAGACATACCTTTAGATATTAAGAAAGAACATCAGGAACTAAATAGGACTAGCAACCTTGAGGATAAGATTGCAGTGGATGAACATTTATCATGCTATTGAAAGAAAAGGAAAGATAAACAATTGCTCTCTCTCTCTCTCTCTCTCTCTCTCTCTCTCTCACACACACACACACACACACACACACACACACAATCACATTGACACTATCAAAAGCATTGTGTGCTCATGCGTTGAACTTTATAGATGCTTTTTAGGCTTTAGGAGAGAGTCGTTAAATACATGGTAATTGTGGGAGCAAATTTCCACACGAGAATATTCGATTGGAAAGATTTCTCTCTCTTCTTCGCCGCCTCTTTCTCCCTGCAAAATAGAACAAATAAGAGGACCACACTCGGGGGGTGTTGGCCAAAGGCCCTCCAATGCCTATATTAGTTCAAGAGTTTGTAAGAAAAACACTAGCTAACTAGGATACGGAGATGTGTTTAAGGTGTAAACCGGGCGGCCGGAGCCTTATGTAAGAGAGAGAGAGAGAGAGAGAGAGAGAGAGAGAGAGAGAGAGAGAGAGAGAGGAGGTGCCTAGGGTTTGAGAGGAATTCTTTACAGAGTTTCAGTAGGAATTTAGACGTACCTCAACCCTTGTGTGTTGCCATTTATTTATAGTGGTCTCGGAGGCTAGGGTTTCAGAGGAATAATTCCATAGATGGAAAGGAATTATTCCTCCTTGATTTGGCGAGATTTGATTTATTTGATTTAAATCAAATCCCTAATTGGGGTAGGAATCAAATCAATCCCAAATTAATTAGGTAACTCCCCATTTAATTGGGTAACTCCCAATTAAATTGAGTAACTCCCAATTAGGTCAAATAATCCCCAAATGGAAGGAATTATTTGACCTAGGGTTTTAATATAATTCGGTTCCCACAAATGCCCATCAGCTTCTGCATGGCGCGTGGTGGCATATAAGAGATGTGAATTATCTTATGGGCTGTCCAGCTGTAACTGGGCTTCCTCCTTGGATTTGAGCTTTTGAGCGGAGGAGGTATTTGACTTGCTAATTTTTTGAACACCCAGTTGGAATGGGCTTGAGATTCCTTGTTGACCTAGGATTCCCATCTTGTATAACTGCAGGGCTTCTCTTCACTCTTCTTCACATTGCAAACTTAACTTCTCTACTTTCTAGTTTGAGAGAGATCTTGGAGAATTTATACTACTCGTCGAAGAAAGGAGTCACCGTGCATCCCAAGATAAGTTGAGCACGTGTATTTCTTTTCTGCGACGAGGTCTAGCTAAGGGAAAGCCAGCAATAGGGAGCAGCAGACATGGTGGAGTAGGCGCGCGCAAGTGGACCAGCTACTTCCTATTGACGCAGGTCTAGGCTGGAGCGTGCTTGGCCTCATTCGGTGCGAGCTGCGCCAGTTGAGCGAGTATCGGGAGGAAGTCGGTGGTCTGCCCCCTGCCCAAGATGTTAAGAGGTGAAAGCAAAATAGCATAGACTCTGATGATATGTAGGCTGGGCAGGAGGAGTGTTCTGCCAGAACCCTCCCTCAAAAAAGAAGGTTGTTGCCAAGTCTTCAAGAGATGAATCTACTTCTTCGCGGGCGAAGAATGTGTCTCCATTGAGAAAGAAGCCAAAGCTCTATTTTGCTGAAAAGACTTGAGTGGGGTTTGTTCCATCATCATCTGTCAGGGTCAAACATCTCGTTGGTGCAGATAGCAGGAAAGTTAGTGGTATGCGCAGTGTTCGGGGTGTTCTACCCGAGTCTCATGCTAACAAACTTGAAGACAATGATCTGCTTCTTGAAATAGTTTATGCGTTGTTTAGTTCACCTGCTAAGAGGCAAAGAGATGTAAATGTTCTTCTTTGAAGTTCGGGTCGCCTCCATCAGTTGAAGGATGGAGATCGAACTGGGAGGTCTGCTCACGATCCAGCTGCTGAATCACGGGCAGTCAAGCGTGGAGTTGATTCAACTTTCTTGACTCCTTTGGAGGTAAGGTTGGCAGAGGCTACAAATATGAGAGTGTCATCTGCCCGGGCTAAGGGTTCTTCTTCAGCGTTGGCGGTTGATCCCAAGGCGAACAAGTCTAGCCCTGCAGAGGATGCATGTGTGTCTGATCTACTCAAGATGAACTTCCTATCAAACCCATCCTCCTGTGCTAAGTTGATCGATCACATCGGTCAGGCAGGCGATCTTGGCACTTTCGCGAGTCTTTCATTTGAAAAACAAAGGGAAACGACATTTCATCTGATTCAAAAAGGATTGGTTTTTGCTGCTGAGACTATCCATAATTCATCTGTTGTTGCCACTTCTTCTACTCAGCTAGGCGAGCCGAAGAAAGAAAAGGCTGAACTGGCCAGCAAGCTTTCTATCAAGCAGGCCTGTTATGAGAAGAAGACGTCTACTTTGAAGGCGATGATATCGAAGCTAAAAAACTCCTTTGCCGAAAAGGATTTTGAGCTTAACTCTTCTGCTGTTGACTTGGTTAGTCGAAAAGATGCCTTCTTTTGTCTCGAATGCAAGAATGCTGATATCTCCCTTAGCTATGACAAGCTTCTGGCTAGACTTTGCGCTCACCACAAGTCTACTGAAAATTTCAGGTTTGAAGCCACCATAGATGCATACAGTTGGGCTATATGCACTGAACAAATGGAACTGCTCCCTTCTATGCGATTAAAGATGGTGACATCAAGGCACTCTGCTTGAACTTGTTTTTTGTGCAAAGTGAAAAGGTTAATGTTGTGAACATGGAAGGGACCGAAGAGGCGATAACTAAAGATGATGGAGCAGAAGAGGACGTAGCCGATAAGATGGCAGTAGAGATAGTGGAGCAAGCAGGTGGAGCTGCTGAAGACGTGGCTATATCAGGGGTTTCCTGCCCGCACCTCAGAGATAAAGACTTCTTTATTTCTTCTCAGCTTTTGTAGTCTACTTTCTTGTTGAAAATAATTGGTCCTATTTGACCATCTTTTTGTTGAACTCAGTCGGTTGGTCACCTTGCTATGGAAATTTTAGTTGCTTTTTCTAACTTCAATACACAAAGTGATAGTGTTTTGTGAACTGCTTGAGTGTTTCTGGGTTGTGGCATGTCTGGCCTACATCCGGTAACGTGTCGATAAGTGTGACCCATTTGGTCTACGTCCGGAGACATGTGGATGAGAGTGACCTGTTTGACCTACGCCCCGGAGACGTGTCATAAGGGTGGCCTGTTTAGCCTACGTCCGGAGACATGTCGATGAGAGTGGCATGTCTGGCCTACGTTCGGAGACGTGTCAATGAGGGTGGCCCTTTTGGCCTACGTCTGGAGACGTGTCAATGAGTGTGGCTCGTTTGGCCAACGTCCGTAGACATTTCGATGAGAGTGACGCATTTAGCCTAAGTCCGGAGATGTGTCAATGAGACTAGCCCGTTTGGCCTATGTCCGGAGACGTGTCAATGAGTGTGGCCCGTTTGGCCTACGTCCGGAGACGTGTTGAGGAATGGCCCGTTTGGCTTACGTTTGGAGACGTGTCGATGAGTGTGGCACGTTTGGCCTACGTCCGGAGACGTGTCAAGGAGTGGCCTATTTGGCTTACGTCTGGAGACATGTCGATGAATGTGGCCCGTTTGGCCTATGTCTGGAGACATATTGAGTAGAGTGGCCTGTTTGGCCTACGTCTGAAGATGTGTCGAAGAGAGTGGTTCGTTTGGCATACGTCTGGAGATGTGTCGAGGAGAGTGGCCCGTTTGACCTATGTCCAGAGACATGTCGATTGCATTTGTGAACACTTCATTGGAAAGAAAAGCTTGAACTTATATTGATGTCTGTGTGACTACATTGTTTTATTGAACTAAAGAGATGAGTTGTAGGGGTAACATCAAAAGTAACTTGTCTTCAATGGATGTGAGGAAGGGTTCGCCACCTGCTTGGAGCCAAGCTGGTAAGCGAGGAGCTTCGTGGATAGTACTTTCGGAGGTGATGGGCATTCCATTGTCTTGAAACTTCATCCCCTTAAAAGATGATGTCAGGATTGTCTTCTATGACTTGGTAGCAAGTGACGGCTTGGGAGACCTGCTCTTGTCGCTTACATGATCTTTCTCTTCTGCTACTCGGTGGTCAGCTCGGGCTCTTAGAGTTAACTAGGATTGTGCTGATCCATATGACTTTTTTTTTGTAGAGGTTCGTTGGCAGTTGCGTCACGATCTTTGATTTGCTGGATAGCCCCCCTTGTGATGAATTCCGTACAATGGCCGTCTCTGATGAGTTCTTCGAGATGCTTTTTCCAGGCGAAGCATTCATTTGTGTAATGACCGTGCCTTCCTTGGAATTCGCAATATCTACTAGTATCCTTCTTGGCTGGGTTTCCCTTCAAAGGCGATGGTTTCGTCAACCAAGGCATGTTCTTTACTTGAGCTAGGATCTGTTATATCGGGATAGTGAACTTGGTGTAGCTCTCAGCTGTTGGAGCACCTCTATGAGGCTGTAATCCGCGCTTGCCTCCATCCTTGTCTTTTATCATGCTGTTTCTTTGGCTTGCCTGCTTAACCGGTTGATCGGCTTGCTTGGCAGCTTTCTTTGCGGCGGTCCGGTCGTCGTCCCAAAGTGCATAGCGCTCTGCTATCGAGAAGACTTCTACTAGTGTTCGGCAGGGAGAGATGGTCAGCTCACACTCAATTGGCAAGCCCCTCTTGAAGGCCGATGACGCGATTAAGTTGTCACATCCGATGATGTTCGCCCTTTTTGCTTTGAACCTCTTGATGTAATCTCGGAGGGATTCATCGTACTTCTTCTGCAGGTTGAACAGGTGGTCAGGATTCCTCTTGATCGTCCGGTAAGAAGTGTATTCTTTGGTGAAGACGTAAGCTAGCTCCTTGAAGCTGCTGAGCGACCCGGATGGCAGGGTATGAAACCAGTCTTGGGCTGCTCCTAGCAAGGTCATTGCAAACACCTTGCACATTAGCGCGTCGTTGGCCTTGTAGAAGACCATAACACTTTTGAAGCGCTTTAGATGGCTCTCAGGATTGGAATCCCCTTTGAAATGTGTGAATGAAGGCGTTGAGAATCTCTTTGGGAGAGCAACCTGCTCGATTTCGCTAGTAAAAGGCGTAAAGTTTGCTTGGTCCACCTCCCTGCATAAAGCATCTTCGAAATTTTTGCCAATCTTTAAGTTACGAAGTCGGTCGTTTACGAGGTTAACTTCCTCGTCGACTTGAAGAGGTTGACCTCCTAGTTGCCCTACCCGTGAGGCAGATTGGTGGATTGAGCTTGCGAAGATTCCTCCACAAGTTGTCGCCGCGAGCGTCGGTTGTTGCATTCGTCATGCAATCGTTCACGGACTCGTGCCTGCTGTGAGCCCAATCTTGAATGGATCGTCGACTGGCTCAGAGTACGGCTTGCAGATGTCTGCGTCTCATCAGCACTATCTCGTTCTCTCCCCTGCCTGTTTGTCTCTGACTGACTAGTCTGAGATCCCTCAAAATGCTCACCAGTATACTCACATATCCTTCTCTCCTCGTCTTGGGCTTTCAAGTTAGTGCTTTGATTCAAGTTGATCTTTTGGTTGTCAACCCTTTGTGCGAGTTGATCAACCAGTGAATTCAGGCCCACTTGACTGCGTAGGTCAGGTAGAGAAGTGTGGATCGGGCTCAATGACATATGGGCTAGGGCTTTGTTAGATGCGCACAAGGGTGCATACGTCAAGTGTGGTTGCAGAGGAGGGAGAGAATGGATCTGCTCCAAGACTAGGATGACGTCAGAGTAGCCTTGGGGTTGTGCAGCAAATCCGGCTGCTGATGTGTTCTGACGGCAGAATGGCGCGGTAGAGTAGCTCAGACAGGATGACGCGATAGAGCAGCTCCAACAGGATGACGTGGCAGAGCAGCTCCGGCAATTGTCGCCTGTCGTTGCAAGGCTGTGGAGGTCACGGGGCCATGTGGCGGCTGTTCTGCAATTCCAGCAGCTGTCTGTAGCGGCTGTTCTGCAATTCATGCAGCTGTTTGCAGCGGCTGTTCTGCAACTCCAGCAGCTGGAGGTGGCTGCACAACATTAGGAAGCGGTTGCAAGGTGTTGGCAACCACGATTCCGTGCGGTTGTAGCGAGGTTTCCACCATGAAACCATGAGACGGGCCCGTCGTGGTGGTGTTACTCTTCATACGTCTTGTATCAACCATGGTTATTCGAAACAAAGTGTGGAAAATGAATTTGGAGCACGCTTTGAGTATTATTTCGCGCTCTCAATGAAAGCACCAATTTGTGGGAGCAAATTTTCCCACGAGAATATTCGATTGGAAAGATTCCCCTCTCTTCTTCGCCGCCTCTTTTTCCCTGCAAAATAGAACAAATAAGAGGACCACACTCGGGGGTGTTGGCCAAAGGCCCACCGATGCCTATGTTAGTTCAAGAGTTTGTAAGAAAAACACTAGCTAACTAGGGTACGGAGATGTGTTTAAGGTATAGACCGGGCGGCCAGAGACTTGTGTAAGAGAGAGAGAGAGAGAGAGAGAGGTGTCTAGGGTTTGAGAGGAATTTTCTGCAGACTTTTAGTGGTCTCGGAGGCTAGGGTTTCAGAGGAATAATTCCGTAGATGGAAAGGAATTATTCCTCCCTGATTTGGCAAGATTTGATTTATTTGATTTAAATCAAATCCCTAATTGGGGTAGGAATCAAATCAATCCCAAATTAATTAGGTAGCTCCCCATTTAATTGGGTAACTCCCAATTAAATTGAGTAACTCCCAGCTAGGTTAAATAATCCCCAAATGGAAGGAATTATTTGACCCAGGGTTTTGATTTAATTCGGTTCCCACAGTAATCTCATCTTCTCATTCTAATTGTACCAGATGTCCCCGAAGCTATAGTCAATAAGATTCAGGGACTATGCTTGATATTGGAAACGCAGTAGTATCATTGTCATCACCACCTGTACTGCTACAAATTTATAAACTTTTCATTTGTGAATTCCATCAGATCGATTCAACAAGTAACTTACAATTAGATGACGTATTTCACAAACAGAAATGCCACATATATCAAATACTATAGTTTATATCTGTCATATATTTTCCTTACCTGTCCCATTTTTATTGTCTTGCAGTTGTTTCGACTTTACAAATGGTTTAGCGGTGAGTTTTCATCTTTACAAAGATACAGGAATGCTATTTTCTTATTTTCGGAGTTTGTGTAGTTTTGGTTGCATCTCATTGTCCCCATGCATGTTTTGGTTAGACAGTGCGTAAGTAACACTTTCTGCTGAAAATAGTTCATTTTTTACTAACTTCTAGAAATAAACATGTATTTTTATACTAAATTTCTTCTTAAGTTTATTTCCTTTGTATTTTGTTTTCTTTTTGTTTAGTTTTTTTTTTTTTTTTGGCCAGGGAGAGGGAAAGAGGGAGAGTTATGAGACTTTGTACTGTCTCAATTCAGCAATTGGTTTATTGTCAACAATTTCCTCTTTCGTGACTTTTTGAAGGATAACTTATTATGGAATGCAGGAAAACTTTTATGTCAAGGATAGATGAAAGTCTTTGAAACTGGGTATTTGTACATGAAACTGGACTACGTTTGATGATCAAATTAAAACTTGGAAGCTCATTTAGACGTGAAAAATGCAATTCAACAAAAACAAGGAATTTCCAATTGTTTGGAATCAACTGCTACTCTCTCTCTCTCTCTCTCTCTCTCTCTCTCTCTCTCTCTCTCTCTCTCTCTCTCTGTGCATATAACCTTTGTGAAAATTAATTAAAGTTACAAGTCTATTGCAAGAATCATGGTTACATTTTGTCACCATTACCTTGGTCTGACATATTATTCAAAGCTTTTATTATCTACTGAAACAAGCATAACTTAGTGTTAGTAGTATAAAGGTTCTCACATGTCTCTCACCCACCTATTTCAGGATTTAGTTGTGGGATACATGGGTGTGCCAAAATATTCTGGAATCAGCATGACTCAACATCCACAGTATGTTACAGTAAGGTAATATCGTTGCTCAGACTCTGTGTGCAGCTTTTCGTTGTGCTTATTGTTTATCATTGTGCTATTGCAATATTTTATTCCACTTTGGTGGTAAAGGAAAGAAATAAATAAAGATTTCTATTTTTTTCTTGCCTTCAAATGGTAGAAATGAACGTGGAAGAGAGATGCTCAGTCTGGTTGATAATCTTTTGAAGGTTACTCCAACAACTAGCAGTTTAAAACCCTTGATCCTATCCTATTTCTCTTTCTCTGTATTTTTGCAATTTGAAATTTAATGTTTATAGGACATAGTTTCCTTTGCACGAAGTATTCTAAGCATGGCCAACCATTTGTCATGGAGACTGTTAAGGCATATGATAATGCTAAGTGGGGTACGTGCTGTGCCTTCTCTGTGATAATTTTTATTGGTGTATTCAGGGAATAGGACCTCCCCTTGATGGGATAGAAATGTTTATCATTTTGCTGTATTAGACTCTATCTTCTGAAGAAAATATGCTTCATTTTTCTTGAAAATCATTTGGTTTGTAATGTAGGCTATAGCTCATCTGAATTTCTGGAGGACTCGCGAAATATATGCTGCTTACCATTGTTTTTACAATCTTGTTTCTCAGGAAAGGGTCCTGAACCTGCCCCAAAGTTTGTTGGCAATGTGATTGCTTTCTTGGTTGAGAGCTAACTCCCTAATTGAGGTCAAATATTCCCAAATTGATTGGAATTATTTGAAAAGGGGTTTTATATGGGTTCCGAACATATTAATTTTGAGTGACTTGCCTTCTTGTATTAACAGATTGGCCCAAAGGTCTGATGGGGAATTTTGCTGCTACCGACTACATCTTCTGAAGAAAATACTTCATTTTTTTTTCTTGAAAATCATTTGGTTTGTAATGTGAGCTATAGCTCATCTGAATTTCTGGAGGGAAAAACAAAGGTGCACCATTGTTTTTAATCTTGTTTCTACCTGAACCTAGTTGAGCTTGAACCATGGCAGACTCTTAATTGATGCATTTCAGCATATGCCTTCATATGCAACTTTTATTTTATGACTTGGTTCTTGTTGAACAGATTGGCCCAAAGGGTCTGGAATTTGCTCGTTATTCACTCGATTACCATACCATCAGGAACTACCTGTATGTAAACCGAATATGGGGAAAACAAAGGTGCAACTTTCAATGTGTTACCTGATAGTTGAGCTGAACCATGCAGAGCTGATCAGCATATGCCTTCATATGCAAAGAAGATTGTGGATACCTACAATAAGAATGGTGAAATCAATCGGATTCTTTCCAACAAGTGACTGCATTAGCTGGTGAAATGCAGATGATAAAGAGGGCAATTCAAGGTACACCGAATGTTGTCCTTAATCTTTTCTGTAAATATATATAGAACCAATTACGTATCGATCAATTCCTAGGTCTTCTCAGGTTGACATATATGTTTGCTATGATCATAGGTAATTGATTCCAAGCCAAGATTCTACTGTTGAAGTCAAATTGATGATGGAAAGCTTCTGCTCAACTGAGGAGAAAAGTCAAGATCAGATAAAATAATGAAGTCAAGAAAATTGGCTGAGACTAAATTTTGGAAGAACAAACAGTTTAATGTACAGTTTGTCTTGGAGGTTTAGGGTTTTGGGTTTAGGGAATTATTAGACTTGTTATTTTTCACGTCGTTATGTACTCATTTATTTATTTCTAAATCTCAAAGCTCATTTTAAGCAAAAACAAGCAAATGAAAATTGGGTTTCAAATGAGAAGGTGTGCACAAAAATGACTGGGCCTTAATCTTATGTACAAACCTAATGTATGGTAGTCAAAGATCAGTCAAACCGACCGTAGAGGAATGAATTCATTTAGAGTTCTCAAACTGAACCTTCAACGCATACATGGTTGCCATGCATAATTGAATGCAGAGACCTAATTAAGTACGAGGTTATGGTCCAAAAGCAGTAAGACAGTGAGAGGAATGTATCGGCATGAAAACATGAAGGAATGGGCTTTTTTTTCTTTCTTTTAAAAAAATATCTCAGGTGGTGGAAGTAGGGAAGGATATGGGTGGTAGCCTCCCCATGTGGTTTTCATTGTGGATGGCAGGGTGGGCTAATGAGAACCTTAGAAAACCCAGTGAGAATTGACAAAAGTGCAGTTGTGGAATTCATTTTGTAGGCTCAAAATGCTGCAACTTTAAGTAGACAAGCTTTGCTTCTTTATGCTTGGAAAGAGAGAGCCACAAACAGCATGCACTTGAAGAATTGAATTGGTTTTCTTTCTTTACAATATTTGAGTTTGTGGTGGTGAAGAAACAGCATGGGGACTCATATGGGTTGTCTTTTTCTACTTACAACACATCATTCTGTATTGACGAAAAACACACACACACACACATCATTCTGTGAAAAAAGTAATTTTGGTATTAAAAGAAGCATATCATGCTAATCAGAGAAGCAAAAGGAAACTTTTGGCTGATATTAGTTGGATAGAAGTGTAAAGGGGTTTACCCAAAAATTTTTCAATGATTTAGGAAGGGCTGCTAACCCAAAACTACATTTGCATACTATCCAATGGGTTTTGGCAGTTGGACTTTTTTTTCAAGGGGAAATAGAGGTTGGTTCATGTTTTGAGTTTTGGCAGAAATTATTTAGTGAGGGCGCTATAAATGGATTCCTCATGTGAACCTTCATATTAGTTATAAAATTATTTCATTAAACTTAAGCGAAGTTACTAATACAAAAGTCCACATCTATAGTACGTACCATCACCATAGAACGACTCTTGAATTTTGACCCCGGAGAGGATTGTGAGGATTGAAGGAGTATTTAGAGAGCACTTTTTCAAAAAAGCTTTGGAAGTAGAGTTGGCTTATACATTAAACTGTCCTATAAATACAGTTTTTTCATTTATATTTGGTTATACCTGGTAAAACATTGTTATATGATCATGTTATTTTAAACTTCTGATGCAATAATTCTAGCTGGGAAAATTGTGTTTGATTTGGGCACGAAATAAATATTTGAAGTTTCATGCCAATGTTGAAAACCCCAAGAATTGTATATCCTTCTAGGTTCTATCCATGTGCAAGGCAACATGGGGAGGAGACCTATTTCTTTCTGAAAAGTTCAGTCACAGTCAAAACCTTTTTGAATAGATTTGTGATGTTGGAAAGTGGTGGACCAGGGGCCCACATCATTTATTGGGTCCTTGGTGTGCAAGCTTGGGTTGAGAGAGGAGAGCCCATCAATTATAGTTATGACTAGTGGGCCAACTTCAACTTTTTGCAATTTAATAGCCAAAAAACCAAAACCAAAAAAGAACTTGTGTGTAATGTGTATATATATATATATATATATATATAGAGAGAGAGAGAGAGAGAGAGAGAGAGAGAGAGAGAGAATCTCATTCATTTGACTGGGAATTGGATTATTATTAATAAATTTGAATACAAGATTCCATAGGAAATAAAGAATAAGCCTCATCTTCCTTTGACAAATTTATGTCCAATTATTTTTGATGTGTTAGGTTTTCTATAGGAGAGGGCTACCTTTCTGTATTCTACATTATTTTCTACACAAAACTAATCCCAGTTTTGGTGGATCAGTCACCAAATTATACACATAAAAAAAAGAATAAAACTAAAAAATAATTTGGTGACTCTGAAATTTTAAAAATGTGAAATGCATCTGCGATGTCTAGCTGCAACAGATTTCCTCTTCTGCTTGGTCTCTTCTTTCCAGCTCTTGGCAATGTCCTGTGAGACTCCCATGGCATCTAGTGAGGCTCCAGATAGTCCTCTCCTTGTGAACCCAACTGCATAAAGCCCACCTTTCCCTTTCCACCCATTTGGGAATGAATTCTTGGGAATTCCTTCTCTTGAAAAGAATTCATTTTCCTGCACAACATTCCAGGAAAATTTTAGTTTCAAGACCATCCAACTTTAGAAATACTGATGAGACTTATCTAAACTAAACCTTAACTTTAAGACATAAACATGGTAATAAATACCAAAACAGTAAGACATAAACACAAAATCAACTTGTATGAAAAAGAAAATTTCAGGTAAAGTGGATAAGAAAACTTCTCCAATAATATAATTTTGGATTTGGATCCTCATTTTAAATAAATAACTCTCTTCTACCAGATCTTGGTAATGAAAAAGACAAAATCATTACCAAAAAAATCTGACAGCCAAGACATCAAATTCTGAAGAAAGAAGCTAACAAAAAAAATATAATAACAGAGGGAAAGGGAGAGAAACAGAGGAAGAAAACAAACACTGCCATAACTGTCACATGGATTGAAAAATAGAAGCTTCCAAACCAAACACATTGAGATGGAAATATTGTAATAAAATTTAATTCTGACCTTGAGCCATGAAGGAACATTGCTGCGATACCCAGTTGCCAAAATGACAGAATCAATCTCAAGATTTTGTCCATCAACAAGTTCAACTCTACCATGAGAAAACCTCTTGATTCCAGGGACCACCTTGATCTCACCAGATCTTATTTTCTGTAAGGCACCAATATCCAACACAGGGGTCTTCCCTGAAATGTTCTTGAGTTCCAATGGCCCTAAAGATGGTCTTCTAAGACCATATTTTTCAAGATTTCCAAATATTAGCCATGCCAGTATCAGCAATATCTTATCAGCAAGCCAAAGTGGTAGCCATTTCATCAACAAAACTGCTAATCCAAATGTTGACTTTCCACAAATTTCCCTTGGCAAGACATGAACCTGTGAGACCAAAAACAGAAAAGAAAACAGATTTAAGTCCAAGTTTGAACTTTGAATTTTTACTAATAGATAACATGATACATTTATTCAAAAACTGTCGTCCATTAGATTTGAATTCAGGACAGAATTTGTGAAATTTCTTTACTTACCGAACTCCGAACCACCATTGAAGGGCTTGCATTGTGATTGCAAAGATCAAGAGAGACTTCCATGCCTGAATTTCCACAGCCAACAACTAGTACTTGCTTACCACGGTAAGCCACGCCAGATTTGTAGTCACAAACATGCATGACATTGCCACCAAACTCTTCCAAGCCTTCGAATTCTGGCACTACTTTCTCTGCGTTCTCTCCGGTGGCCACCACGAGCCACCGGCAAATGTACTCAACCTCCGCAGCAGCGGGGTTTGAATTGCTTGTTGAAACAATGGTCTTGACCCTCCACAGACCAAAGGTCTCATCATACTTGGCAGACTGGACTGTCTCATTGAACTGGGGGCTGATGTCAAAATGTTGAGCATAGGACTCTAGGTAGTTGATGAACTGGTTTTTAGTGGGGTATTCTGGGAAGTCCTCTGGGAATGGGAAATTGGGTAATTGGCAGAATTGTTTGGGGAGGTGAAGCTTGAGCCGATCATATGTGCGCTTTTGCCAAAGAGAAGCAATGCAATTGGCTCTTTCTAGGATAATGAAAGGGACACCCTGTTCTTTAAGGCCAGCACCAACAGCTAGGCCTGAAGGACCTGCCCCAACTATAACAGGTCCATTCACCCAAATGCATCTCCTAGCAAAAAGGTCATCTTGGTCAAATGAGTGAGGAACCATTTGGGGTATGTTGTTATGACAGGTACCATTATACATCATGATGAAGAAGTATGTTTGTCTTTTGGAAAGACAATAGGTGGTGAGAGAGAGAGGTTATGGAAAATATTGGTTGCCCAATAGTATTTTGTTGCACAAAACAAAAGCAGTGAGAAAAAATGGAGATGGTGCTGTTTTGGTTTATGAAGAAAATGGTGGTGGGATGAATTGTTTTGAACTATGTGGATCAAAAGATTGGACAAAGAGGAGTTGGAGATAGAGAGAGAAGCAAATGGAAGATGTTTGAAATGATGTGTGAGAGGGAGAGAGGGATGGAGGGGTTTAAATAAAGGAGGGGGGTATTTGGCCATGAGAGCAAGCATGTGACTGGGATTTGAAAACGATGCCTTTTAGCCTTCGAGGGTCATTTCCAAATGATAAGCTTAGGGCCGCCTTCTTTTGTTTATTACAAACCTTAATTTATTGAATTAGAATTTAGAACCCTCCAAAATATATCCCACAATCTGCCAAATTTAATTCAAGTCGATACAGAGGGTGAAGTAATTAGTTACAATACAAATAAGCTAACGATTTGATTCCTTTTAATGTAATAGAAATAAAAACCTGAGTCATTTAGGTATGAAAATTGCAGTATATGTTAATTTCTGTAAAAGTGAGATTCTCAAAATATAAGGAATCTGACTCACGATAAGAGGTTGACATATATAGTAGTCCCATAAAAGAATGACATTCTAAACCTTTTGTGAAAGGGGTCTATTTTTGGTTCTAATCCTGTTGTATTATCTCTTCTAACTTATTTAGGAGTGGACAAGCCACCCACTTGAGGTGACCAAGAAATTAACCAGCTACATAGGTACTCTGAACCCCTTGTCAAGGAGCACATGGATGTAGCCTTTTTTTTCCAGGGGTGGGTTCCAATAAGATAAGGCCCCCTATAAACTTAGCTCCAATGGCTAAAAATCTGATATTTGACTTATTTGGTTTTAACTCCTTCCAGCAGTCAAAACTCTGGTTTGTCCAATCAAGGACTGAATCCAACTCACAAACCCCACATTGATTAGCACACGTCCAAATTCTATTGAACCAACTCTGTCCAATCAAGGAGTTTGGCTACTCGCTCCGCCGATCAAAATATTTTCCTCCTTCATAGTGCAGAAAAATTTGGCTTGAAAAATAGTGCCTAGTCAGTGGGGCATTGGCTAAACAAACCCTGATTGAGGCTAAAACAAAATATTTTATAAGGAAGTACTTGTTTGGGAATATAATCATGCCCACGCAGTCTTGAATCTTGTCCTTGATAGAGACTCATCAAATCATGCATTGCCGACATTGGTTTCTGCAGGAAACATCTAGATGCAATATGCCATAAGATAATCATTGGCTTGTATATAAACTATATTTTTTTTCATGCCTTGCGCTTACAAATTACCCATCACTTTCAGCAAGCAATTTAATGGTCCAAAGAAGAAAAGAAAAAAGATGAACATGTTGAAAAAGGTCAGTGGAAACTATAGCAGAGCTGTCGTTGTTAAACAATGCGTGCCAAGAAGCTATAGAGCAATTATATGCCACAATAAAGCAACTTTCAAGAATCACATAGTTGCAAATTTGTTGCTTTAATTCTAGAACACTGTCTTCTTTGGACATACTTTAAAAATCTAGAATTTGCAACATGAAGTTCCATTCTTGCAACAAATGGCCGAACCAGAATGACTTGTTATCTATGTGCTGTCCATATCAGTGTTATCTCGTCCGGCCTTTTTGGCATATTTATATGCTTTATTGACATTGATGGGAATGAAAATCAAACACAACATCTTGGGTGTAAAGGTATATATATTGTAAATCTTTATACAAATAATTTTAGAGATGAAAATTGAATACAAGACTTTTAAGTGTAGGGCAAACGCTGATACAAACAATACTAAAGTAAAAAAAATACTCTTAACTACTTAAATTACAAATTTTTATGTTTTGAAATTTGTAATCCGTTAATTAATTGAAAAAGATAAATACAATATACGTATCATATATATGATAATGAGTTGTTCCCGTAATCTCAGGGTACCTATCTCTAAAATGCACATGCTTTATTGGTTTGTAAGGAATGATATGTAGGTACTAGTTTAATCAACCAGTCATTGCATATAGTAAAATTTGGCAACAAAATGTTCTATCAATGCAAGCAATATTAGCTATAGCCTACAGATTAGATGAATTTTGACTGAGTAGCATGTCAATGGCTCCACGGAAGTTGGGCGAGGGAACGTACATGTACCTATGTCTAATGCACACCTCCTACTCTAATAATCACCTCACCCGTCAAATTGCTTATAATACCAAGTTTCATCTTTATTTACCTATTTAACTTTTTGTCCTCTTTCCTTTCTCCTTCCCTCTTTATGGTCTTGTTTGAAATTGCTTACGTACGAAGCACTTAAACTCATAAACACTTTTGCTAGAAATACATCTAAGGTTTTCTGGCAAATGAAATCATAAGTATTTATTGTTTTCCTAAAGTGCTTTTAACCCTTTCAAAACTAGTCTAATTAACTCTAGTTTTATTTATTTATTTTATAGTTTATAGCACCCCCAAAAAAAAAAAATGTGTTCATAAGAAAGTGTGTCATGTGTAATGGGTAAAATAAAGTGGTTTTAGTCTTAAATCCATTCATTTCTTTACAAAGCGCTTTTTTTTTTTTTAATTTTCAATAATGACCTAATAAATGTGTATGTACATATGTCAAGGTCTTATTTATAGAAATAAATAAAGTTTAATGTGGACCTATAACTAAACAAATTTGACACGCGTAGGAGTACTCATTTATAATTCAAAAGGTATACTTGAACTCTGACTTATATGAATCATTTGGTGAACAAATTTAATGCTCGATGATAGTACCCATTTATAATTCAAAGACTAGAGTTGAACTTGACTTGTCTGAAGGTAAACGTTTTACCACTGAATATATAAACGCTCACCTAAAGTGCAGATTAGATCAGGATTCATTTCAAAATTCATAAACATAAGAAGAAGACAAAGGGAGAAAACGTTTTCTAAGCACGTAATGATTTGCAGCTTGTGTCAAAACGTTTTCTCTTTTCTCCCTTTCCTATAATTTCATATATAGGAAAGGGAGAAACGTTTTCTAAGCATTAAACTTTCCTATACATGAAATTTAAAAACAAAAATGTGACTAATAATAATTTTAAAAACGGACTTGTGACTCGAGTGGTTAAGAGTTTTTTTTATAATTTTTTTTATTTTTATACTTGGTTAAGAGCAATTACTCCTGCATTGAGGTCTTGTGTTTGAGTCTCTCCTCTAGTAATATCGCTTATACCTGAAAATAATAATAATAATAATAATTCTAAGCTCACTAAACTTGTTTAGTAGATGCAAAAGGGCCTTACGAATTACTAGTCTTTTTAATATACATGCTAGTGGTGAGGATGTACGTAGATCATGAAACACAATCTGTCAGAAAAAAATGAAATGAAAATCATATTAACCAAATTAGCTAAATGGTTTACATTATTGAATGAACAAGGTAATAACCAATGATTATGCACATAATTGCATGATACAGAGGCCTCCACTCACTACTACATTTTACAATTTGCGTGACGAAGAGAATTTGGTCGCAAAAGTACATTTCAGTAGCACAAATTTCAACGCAACAGAAATTTCGTCACACTGAATCCGTCGCGCAAAGATCATGAAGAAAGACTTTGCGCGACCAAGTTTTTTCATTGGTCGCAAAAAAATGAGCGACGGTTAACCTTTGTTGCACAAAAAAATTTAGGGACGACACAATTGTTCGTCTCTCAAAAGTTTGCGCGACAACAACACATTCGTTGCGAGTACACAGTGCGAAGGTTTATATTCGTTGCGCATAAATGTTGGGGACGAGAGAACGGTTCGTGTCGCAAACATTTGCGCGACGACATCTGTCGGCTTGTATTCGTCGCACAGAAATGTAGGGACGAGAGAACTGTTCGTGCCGCAATTATTTGTGCGATGACTTTTGTTGCATGACGTAATTGTCTTCGTCGCGCAATTCTTTTTCGTGAGACGAAATATTTCGTTGCTCAAAGATAAAATATATAGTTTTTAAATTAGTTTTAGGTTTTTGAATTTTGTAAAAACATGAATTGGCGCGACGAAAAGAGTTTCGTTGGGTAAAAAAAAAGATATTTAATTTTGATTTTGTGCAAAAAAAAATTTTGGTTTTTTTTTTTAAGGTAATAAAATGAAATTTCAATAATAAAAAAATGTGAAGAAGAGAAATTTTTTTAATTTATAAAATAATATAAATGAGTACAAGAGAAATGTTTAAAATGTAATTAATGAAGTAAAAAACTAATCAAACAATGTTCCAAAATTTACTTGGTCGTCTGGTAAATGCTGTTCGGAGGTCTGGGCATTGTCGACAGGGGCAGAGGTGGGGTGGCGATGCTCGGGTTGGAAGGGCTGGGAGGTCGAAGAGGGACCAAAATGCGGGATTGGAATGTCGGACCGAGCGAGGGACTCTAGAAGCACAGACATCTGACCCTTAAGCTCTGCCACCATTGCTGCGACAATGAACAGGGTCTAGGTTCCTGCAACCGAGCATTCCCCATCCCTCAACAATATGTCCCTGGCCTCCTCCCGAGAGTCTGATCCAAGGTCTCCGTCAAGATCTGAAACCCCGCATCCTGTGAAGGATCCACAGACTCGAGCGGAGTATCGGGAGGAAGTTGGGAGGCGAAATCCTGAAAAATCAACTGGCTCTTCTCCGTCATCGTCGTCTGTCTAACATAACATAAGATATTAATTAAAACATTCATATAATAACCATAAAACTTGAATGCATAAGATAATAATTAAAATTAAAGAATACTTACATGAAGGGACTCGGCCAACTCATTCCCAAGTTCATAAACATCATCAAAGACGTCGATCTCTGGGAATTTGGACCGCCCTTGAATTGAACAAGAGAAGAAAAATGTTAGTACGAAAAAAAAAATTTAATATTAATGACATATTAAAAATTGAATATAAATGATTTTATTATTACCCGCCGCCGCATGTCTATCCTATATGAGAAGGGCCTGGAACCTGAATGGTGGAGAAGAGTCTTCTTGTTTCTATTGCCCTTATTTACTTTGGCCTTCTTCTGTTATACAAAAAATAAACGTATTTGTTGAAATTGAAATTAAATATAAAAAATTAAATAAACATTAGTGAGAAACGTGTAATAATTTTGAACTTAATATAAAAAAAATACCACATAATCGGTGCCTGAATATGACAGCAAAGCCACACGCAACTATCCTCCCGCCCCTCAAGCTTCTTCAGGCAACCCTCCTGAAGAGCGACCTGCGGATCATCGAACAAGGTTTAACATAATGTAATTAAAATATAAAACAAAGAAAATACATTCTCAGTCGTTCTCCACCAATTGCTAATCACAAATAATATCCCTATAGACAAAGACATTAATGACATTAGTATGAATTTACATTAATACTTTTAAACTAACGACAAAAAATACTTACCCACTAGCAGAGAGAGGAAGAGGCAGAGGCAATCTGGAATTTTTTTGCAGATTGCCTCTGCAACAGCTAAATACATATTATATATTTAACGAAGGCTTTTGTGCGACGAAAGGGGGTTTTGTCGCACAAACGGTCATTTTCGTCTTGCAAATTACACTTTTCGTCGTGTTGGTACGTGCCGACATCATATTTTATGCGATGAGAAAATTATCGTTGCGCAACTAATTGTCTTTACGCTAATGCTCCCTTTTTGTAGCGCAAATTACACTTTTCGTCGCGCTAGTACGTGCCCACATCCTACTTTACACGACAAAACAACTTTCGTCGCGCAACTAATTGTCGTCGTGCAAATATTTCTTTTTCGTCGCGCAAGTTTTCGGCCCCAAATAAAATATCCCCAGTTTTCTTGCGCAACCATAAAGTGTTTTCTCGCGCTATGTTTTCTTTCCCGACGATATGTATCTTCGCACAAGTGTTTGGCGCCAATTAATATCATCTTGCGTTTTCCTTGCAAACTTTTCGTGACGATAATTCGTATTGTCGCGCTAAGTGTTCTTTCGCTACGATACGTTTCGTCGCGCAATTTTTTGGCTCCAAAAAAAATAACCCCGTGTTTTTCTTGCTAACTTTACTCAACAATAACCAGTACTGTCGCGCTAAGTAATCTTGCGCGACAATATGTGTCGTCGCGCAAGGATTTCTGGTGCGACGAATAACTGTTTGTCGCGCAAAGGGTAAAACCTAGTAGTGACTACAAGGAGAAATTATAGAATACTATAATAATACGGTCATATGGTATATTTTGTACAAGTGTTATAATATGGGTGTACAGGGTTTATTTTCCCTCCTTCCTATCTCTAAATATCTACTAATATTATAACACGTGTACAAAATATAACATGTGACCGTATTATAGTAGTATTCTATAATCTCCCCACTAGAAGAATGGCTGTTTCTGTTTGGTTGTGTTTCCAAAATTGGAAAGAGTTAAGAAAGAGAATTAGAATCTAGGAAAGCGAGTCTAAGCAAACTATTCTCTTCTTGTCGTCACTCCCCATGCATATGTAGCGATCGACGACTTAATTAGATTTGAAATTGAGTTTAGTTAATCAAGACTCTCAAGAGCAACTTGAAATTGAAAATGCATACATGGATCTTTGATCTTTCTGGTTCATCGAACGTACACGTTTCTCATCGAGACAGAGCTGACAAGGACATGCATGGTGCGACCACGTGGAGCAGGTGATTTAGGGTCCTAGATTCACACTTGAACCTGGGAAGTCTCACAAAACCTATTGGAAGTTGAAATCACAGCATGCATCTATTCCTTGTTCTTGCATTGAAACTAGTATTTTATTTGAGACCAAAATTTTCAATTTCATCAACACCGCTGTAATATACTGAATCTACCCAAATTATAACTTCGAAAAATCACACGCAGCTGGCGGATCCCCTTGAGGGCGAGTGAAGGCTACTGCCTCTACTCACCCTTTCTGCCACTCATGAGATTCTATTGATGCTCTTTTGAGTAAGGTATGCTACGAGGGCAAACTGTATGATAAAACTCTTGCTAAGGAAGAAGAAGAAATAGGAAGAAGGAATTAGAAACTATCATATTTATATGTGATGGAAATGATGAATGAAGTTAGAGGTTTGGCAAATGGCTTCTCAATGTTTTAATTTGTGTGAGATATTTAGTATAAATTAATATTAGGATATACGCACATGTAGAATTTCTCAATTATATTCCTATATATCTTTTGACTACTCAAATAAATTTGAATCTCAAACTGATTGCTTTCTTATTGCAATTTGATCTGTATCTTGCTTCCATTAAGAAAAGTTCATGGATATGAACTCAATAAAAGTTTTACAATTTAAATGAATGATCACTGTTGGAAGTATCTGTATTTACAAAACTGATTGCTTTCTTATTGCAATTTGATCTGTATCTTGCTTCCATTAAGAAAAGTTCATGGATATGAACTCAATAAAAGTTTTACAATTTAAATGAATGATCACTGTTGGAAGTATCTGTATTTACAAAAATTTCTAATTTTCGTGCTTATTCTAGTTGTGGTTCAATTTATGCATGATGAAAAGGAGCATTGAAATGGTCTTAGCTCTTGAATAGTCATCAACAAATAAATAAATAAAAAGTAACGAAGATTGAGATAATTATTGAATTTCCTTTACCAATTGGTAATGGGGGAGTAACCCAACTTCTTATAAACTCAGATTAGGTCTCTTAAGTTTTCAATATGAGACAAACACTCTTAACACGCCCGCGCGTGCTGCGAACTTCACGTGAACAACACATAAACTTTTCAATGTGGGACAAACACTCTGAACACGCCTCCACACGTGTACTGAACTTTCAAACCTAACACGTGGACAACACATATTGGGTGATGTAGGAAAACATACGTTGGGCCCAACACGTGAAGCCTTGCTCTTATATTATGAAGGATGTTCCACCCCAAAATCAATTCGCAATGGGAGAATAGCTCAACTCCTTATAAACCTAGGTTAGGTTCCTTAATTTTTCAATGTGAGACAAACACTCTCAACGTATATAGCTTTCTCTGGTCTTGGGTCTAACATAAGATTAACGAGCTAATTACCTTAGAAATCATTATTGGTTTAACCAAAGAGAAATATTATGGAGGGAAAAGAGGTATCACACGTGCATGTAACCTTGGTTTTATGAAGTGTATTCTTTTCATGCAGATTAAGATGATGATGAGGTTTTTGGTTCTTCATAGGATATTATTCAGAGAGCCTTGGAATAAGTAGAACCCTCGATCATTTCCAAATGTTGATGGTGGCCTCATCTATATATTATCTTAATCCACGAGCAAAAAGCCTTGTGTGTCTTGCTTTGTGTGTTCTTGCATACGTGTGTGCATATGTTTCATCATTCCCAGCTGCCTTGAAAAGTTACACGAGCCTGCTAAAAAGAGAGTGATAATCTACGTTGGTGGAGCTTCTGCAAGGCTGTCAACTATTAAGTGTGTGTGGGATCCATATAAATATTTATGCATCTCACGAGTGCATGATCAGAAAAGCGTATGCTTGATGAGATTGTCCTTGTAGATTATATTATTTCAGCATTATGAGGAAAAGTTGCAACAAAAGCTAAAGCTACTCTCCCGAGAAGTTGATCAAAATAATAAACATGGATATCTCTAGAAACTTGAGTAATATCTTGACAATGATATACGATGATGATTGTATTGATATCGATCAAAACGTCGTGATCGAGCCACTTAGTTCGAGTGTTGCTTTTGAATTTAAGATTAAACAAGAGGTTATTATGTTAGGACCATGTTCTTATGATTGTGAGAAAAGTTAGCAATTAGGTTTATTGTATATTGTGGAGTCCAATTGTTGTAATTTTTAGCATCTTTCTTTAGGGTTCTAGGGCTTCCCTATTTAGAGGATTTGTGTTTTACAAATTGACACTACACCACTATGTGGTTTTAATTGCACTTTTACATGATAATCACTTCTAAATAATTAGTTCACTGTTGGTGGAGGAGCATACCATATTCATATTTATGTGAAGCAATGGTCATACTCACTAACTTTATGTTAAATTTGAGTTGTGTTATATCATGTCTTTCAAAAATTCCCACCACTACATACGCATATATATATATATATATTACATTGACCATCTACTAAATAATTTGAATCTTTGAGAAATCTTTAGCTCCTTCTCTTATGAGTTATACCTTATAGACACACACGTAGATCACTCATTGTGTTATTGATTGAGATTTCCAAATGTTGTATGTGAGAGAGAGAGAGAGAGAGAGAGAGAGAGAGAGAGAGAGCTAAGCCCTATGGATTTGCTTTGTGAATATGAGGGTTGCAATTGTTTCTTCATATTGAAATAAGGGTCACATGGAATAACATGAGAAGAAGAGAGAACTAGCAGAGTAAGATAATGAAAAAAAATCCACCACCCCCTTCCTCCCAAAAGCCTCCATATAGGCATCATTTGCGCAAACACATTGACAAAATATATAGCTTTTCTTCTAATATTCTTCTTATTTTCGTATCGCTTACCGTCCCAAATCTTTCCCTAATTTGACTATGTGATCTCTCATTTGACTCTTTCATAAACATTAGGCATGCGATCATTATTAATGCAAGTATACTATGCAAATAAATTATTCCGTGTTTCCATCCAATGACACATATCTTTATTAGGTAACTAATAATTCCGTCACCAAAAGATATTGCCATAATTAAAAGAGTATTGTTGATACAAAACCTCTATATATTGATTGAATGAAAAAAAAAAAATTATGAGTATGAAATAAAGAAAATATCATAATATGAAAATTATGATCATGTGAAAAATAAATAAATAAGAGAGAAAGATGCCACACAAGACCTACATACGACCCTGCATGTGACCTAATCAAGACTATAATGAGTCGTATATTATATATAGGTTGGTGCTCAACAAATCAATGCTTTAGCCTTTGTTCATTTCTTTTTCCTTATTTATTTGTGCACACAAGAACATCCGGACAAATATCATTTGCACTTTTTTATGTGATGGGTTTTGAACTCCTTTCAATTTGTTATTTTATACATTTAATTAATTATATGATCGTTGGTGGAGTTTGGTCAGAATGAAAAAAGGCTAGAAAATCTCATCAAGAGGAACAAAAAATTGGTGCTACTATGGGAATGGAATTAAAGAAAGAATATAAATCAAGCAAAAGCAGCAATTAGAAAGTGAGATATATGAAATCATTAAATTGGGTAAGCTCAATTTCTTGTTAATTATTCTCAAATTAATATGACACACCTTTCCCATAATTAGATTCAGTTAATTAGGTTGTTGCAAAGTTTAAATAAATGAATGAATGAAAGTCTAGTTCAATTAAACCATCCAAATGATTATATTTGAGTGTGGGGATTGATTTTTAAATAGTGATACATGTAGAGAGCATCTCGCATTCAAGATGGAAGTCTAGCATGTCTCAAAGGATATGAGCATTTTTCACACATTTTCAATTAGTTTTGGATTGAATTTTGTCATTCTACTATGGTATCAAAGTTATCTCATTCACATGGCACATAAGAATTGTTCACGTGTTAGGCATAAAAAAAGACCACAGTTAAGGGAGCGGGTGGATGGTATCCCACATCAAAGATGGTAGCCTAGCATAAAATGTTGGATCTCTCCATCTGTTGCCAATTAATTTTAGGTTAGATGCTCACATTCTAACAACATGCACAGAGAATTTTTCTGCTCCCTATTTTCAAAAGATATATATATACTATCTATTATGTTTACATCTTCTAATGGGTTCGATATCTAGTTTTGGCTGGCCTCGAGAGAGACTTATATAAACAAGTCGGATAATAAAATTCTCGTCCATTTGGGAGCACACTAAAGGCTTGGACCAATCCAACTAATACCTTATTAGTCCATATCTACAAGTTGGGTATGAATGATGACGTGTGATGTAAGTAGCTATGTCATAAACTAAAAATTTCTCAATAATATTTATTAATGGTAAGAAAAGTAGTTTTTTCTCCTATATTTTGAATCATTACATGTATGATTGATTTGTTAAGATCTCATCCATTAATTAAGTTGTTGGGCCGATGATGTGAATATATACAATGAAGTTGAATATCAATTTTCCAAAGTATAATTTTTTTTTTTTAAAGACAGAGAATACAAAACAGTACGTTTTCAGTGAAATATGGAACGCTACCTAAAATTCTTGTTCCGGTCGCAACATTATTATTATTATTAGTTTTAAAATCATATGACTAAGAACACATGCAAAACCTTGTGCAGCTACTAGAGATTACCATAAAAGAAACCTCCCATATGTCCGTAGATTTGCCTAAAGGGGCTCCAATATCAATGTTGAGCACTGCTTAAATTACAAGTTTCTCTCATGAATTTTGACACTTATAACACATAATTTGATCTTTATTAATTAATATCGAAAGTCAAAGACTTGTAAAGAATCAGATACCGTTCTAATCTAAATTATGAATGATGCTGATTAAGAATATCAATGGATGATATTTCTTAGAATCCATCAATGCCTTGTGAGAAATCAAAATTTGTGAATTTGAGAAGGAATATGGTTGCAAAACTGTAGCTTAAAATTCTGGAATTGACGAAATGACACTATCATTTTGATTCTTCAAAATACAGATTTGTGGTCTTGCATTTTCCATGGAATGAACAATTATGCGCACATAACGTGATCCTGGAGCATTTAAAATTAATGTTATCCCTCCATTGTAGTCTCATTTTATTTTAATGAAGCTTGAGTTTGACTATAAAAAAAAATTAATGAAATAGTACAGCAACAGAATGCTCCAAATCAGAATGGTATTAACATTAATTCCATATGATTCATGTATAAACCAGAAACGGATCATAATGCATGCTCCATGCCCCTAAGCTAATTTCTAACTTTTTAAAAAATATATTATTTAAGAAAACAGTACTATAATATAGATATAAATAAATGCAACTAACTCCATAACTGTAATAACTGAAATGGTATCAGATATTGTATATTTAATTTCGAGTCAAATTGTTCCCCAAGTGGGAGAGAATCTGATGTGAATTACATGGGAACACATGTGATCACATGAAGCTTGGAGCAAAGGGTTCAGCAAGGCTCAGAAAATGGTCAACAATAGCTTTTATTGAAAAAATTCTACCTAGTTCAGGGCTACCATGTGCTGCCTAGCAAAATGATTAACCAGCTGAACCCACACAAAATAATAAAATATTCCAACTGAAAAATAATACACTTCATATCCACAAAAATTGCTGCTTTTATTTTTTCTTCAAGATTTTCCCAAAATAAAAGTTGGGATGCCAAGTGGCTAAGAAATTCAAATTAATTTGGGGGGGACAAAGCTTTAGTTAGAGTCCTAATCACCTTACAAGAGCAGAATGAAAGGATGAATTCTGAGTCAAGGGTTTACACTTAACTCTTTTAAAAAGAAATTTGAAGGTTAGTAAGAATGAATTAAGAGAATTTACTATTCCATTCAAAATCCTGTATTTGATTCTTCTTTTTTTCAATATGACTCGTACAAGACAGAAAATAAAATATATCCGTCATTGGTGACATAGAACTATCAAATACACCCCTATTATTGTAAATAAATTTGAGAATATATATATTTTTTTTGTTGACAAAATAGTATGGTAATTTGCATTATCCTTCAAGTATACTATTATATAAACTAACATGAGTTGAAATTTAAGCAAAACAAATACACGCCTTCTTAATGCTTGAACGCGATGGGCAATGGAATGGGCAATGGTTCTTTAACAATTTGATCATGAATTCAAGTTGAGGACAGAGTAAACTTGCTCATCCACAAACAAAATATATCAAAACATTAAAGGGTGTGCGAAGTGTGTTTGTTGCTTCTGTGTGTGAATCTGTGCATGCATCAAGCGCTTCATGCAAAGCTTTTCTATAAACGCGAACAACGAAACAGACTATGAAACGACCTTCGAACGATAATTTTCGTATTCAAAACGTCTAGAATTTGTGCATACATCAAGTCCACCACAGAAATTCTATTGAAGTTACTGCAGCAGAACCAAAAGAAGAAAAAGGAAAATAAAAAGAAATAACTGATGTGTCTGCAACAGTTTTGCTGAAAACATTAGGCAATTCCACTATATATACCTTGTATTGTAATACATTCTACTACTTTGTACAAATGAAGATTTGGGGCTGGAGCGCATTAGTTTTGAGATCAACTCCTCCCACCAAACTACATTCACAATATTCTACCCGGCTACCACCCCTATAAAGAATGCTGGCCCCAAGTCCCGTTATAAAAATAAAAGATTAACCAAAAATATGTGAACTCGAACTGCGAAACCTATCCTTGCCCCTCTATCTATCTGATCCAGCCTACTATAATTTTACATTTCTAATTGAAAATAAGAATATTAAACCCAGGAAAATGGAAGTTACAATGAAGAAGAGCACCTAAAGAGGGGAGAAATTTGGGGCGGATTTACAGGAGTTGAAAGAGTTGAAGTTTGGGTTGAATCCTTATCAAAAGTGTGCTCCACAAAGAGAAAAAGAGAATCGTAGAGAAATGACAGCCTTACTCCTGTAAAAATTGGAAATCTGAATTCTCCAAAAGCTCTGCAGGAGGTTTCACATCTGAATAGCTCTGGTCTTCCATGGAACTAGAAATATCATCAACCGAGAAAGGAACGCTGCATTCACAAAATATGATTAGACGAAAGTTCAAACATCAGCATTAATTAAAGGGGAAAAAAAAGAAAAAGAAAAGAGGTTTCCTAACCTGGAATTGTCATCCAACAAAAAGGAGCTGCTATCATCATTGCTGGAGTCATCTGTCATCAGAAAGTTCATGCTGGAAATAACCTACAAAAGAAAAGTAGAAGTTTCACTATGTCCAACAATCATGGATTTAGCAGTTTCAAATCAAGTTATCAATTTTCTCAACTCACTTCAGGGGCTACACTTTGCGTGTTATAATCGTCATCCCAAAATTGTGTGCATATTCTGTAGAGCTGCTGAACACTCAAGACCTGATGACAGAAGCATAAATGAGCTAGATAGAGAGTAATCAAGTCTATTTATAAATGCAGCAAAATCTATTAATTCAAGAATCGCCAGCTTCAAGCACATGTTGACTAAAAATTCATTTCATCTGCCAGTTTCACAGAGAGAGACTTACAGGGCAGAGGTCATTTGTAAGTTCATCATACGAGACTCTGGACTTTTGGTGTAGAACCTGCAGAGATCAAACTAGTCTTCAGAGAAGAATTACAGATGAATTTCCAATATGAATTCAGTATCATGCCTATAAATCTATTTAATAAACATCTTTGTACAGGACAAACTCATCATGAAATTAGGAGACTGTTTTCTTCCATCATTCGAATATATACAGAAAATTTCGAGAAAAGCACGCCTCCATAATTATTTAAACAAATGATGTGTCGGGAATGGTGCTACAAGCTTAATGCAAAATCAAATTGAATACTTTTCAAGAATTCAACTTGCATACTGTGCAAGGTTAAAAACTTTTGCACAAATTTTTCCTTTTTTCAAGATAAAACCGTTGACTGAGCAGTTGTCAGGCTCTTATCTCGACTTACCCTCCACAGTGAGACAATGGCAATACTGCCTCAATAATATGTAACAGACCAACTGACCAGCATCATTATAAAGCACTTCACAAATCTTTGATGGGATATAAGTAAGCAAGAGAAATCCATGCTAGTCCCATTAATAATGTCTACTTATCTAGAGTTAACATCATTGCTTAATATGTTGTATCTGTTTATAATGCTGTTAACTGTTGGCAAATTCAGTACTAAATCACATTTCTTCCCTATCTGATCTTATATTCCTTTGATGAACAAGAAATCTTTTTAAATCATCAAATTTTTAACACACAAAGTATTATAAGGTACAGAATAAAAGGTTATTTACATTTTCAGTCTCTGTAACAAATACTATTCAGTCCATGACAAGTTGACAACAGAAATCAATGACAGGATTTATTTATCATAAAAGAGAAAAAGAGTAACTAGCAACAAGAACCATCATAAGCACTCCATTTATTTTCTTGACCGCAACTTACCAAGAAACCTACAGCCTGCCTTACATATTTGAGTTCATCCCATGATGAGCCAGCATACTGCAATGATATGAAACATCAACCAACAATGATCAAAAGAACTAATGAAGGAATAACCAGTGCTACATTCAAGATGGAAGGGAGGGAGGATCCAGGTGATTAAGGAAAGTGAAAATTAGCCTTTCACTGGTGATAAGAATAAAACAGTACCTCTTCTTTTGCTAGGCTACACCATAGCTCCAATTCAGCTAGCCCATTCTTCACATATTGCCCATTGCTAAATGTGCAGCACTCTCGACGAAGAAGAAGGCTGCAGCAGAATCAAGCAACAATGCAGCCACAAGTTAACCCCATCATATATATAACTCTATGCAATATTTGTTCACAAAGATAAAACAGCAACTTACCTATTAAAAATCTGTACATTGATATATGAGAAAGTTTGAGTAGATAACTTCTGAACAAGAATTGGAGGAACCTGAAACAAGGTTAATCATTGGATTAGAATGTATCCAAAAGGATACTGATCACTTTAAAAATTTTCAAAAGTAATGCCTTACACAATTTTCTTTCAACGTAGAGAGAAACCCATTAAGACTAGCGATCATGCTATTCCAAGGATTAGCTGGAGGACTATTACTATTTGATCCTTCAGGTGATTTTGAAACACTCCCCTTTGATGTTTTGGGTGCCTGAAATGTCAAGAAAATATGTGACTGGAATTAATTAAATGATACCATGGGATATAATTAACTGAATTGGTTCATGTAAAAAAGCCCTGTCATATTTCATCCCACAATGTTTCATCAATCAAAGCTACTTCCTGAGAACCAAGGTAGCTAACTTGCATCCTCACCAATTTACATAACAAAATGAATCATAAATCAAACCAAACTGATACAGAAGACATCCATGTTTACCATAATATGCAATGGAAAATCCGCATCAAGAAAGGGAAGAAATAGAAAAGAAAGGAAAAGCAAGATGGTAAACTAATTCAGGCCAAATGAAAAAATTTATAAAAATGACTGGATGTAATGTTCACACTAGCATCTTTAGATCACATGCTTACTTCTAGAAGATATGAACCATAGAGTACAGCAAAAATTATCTGGAGAAATCAAAGCTTCAGCAAGCAATAACTCTTCCATCCTAACACCTAAAAGAATGTAAGAACTACGGAAGATTCATGCCAAGTTCCAATGATGAAATTCAAAATTCATAGTACCTGGATGCAAGAAGAAAGCATAAGTGACAATTCCTTCTTCAAATTGTCTCGGACGATTCCATATATCTTTTCTACATATGCTGTAAGTTGCTGCTTAAAGAGCAAAGCCGGATACTTGGCCTCAACTTGACGCACAACATCAGAAGAACCAACGGAAAGATTGGCAGAAGAAGATCGGAAGCCCTAAGAAACAAGAACATCATATCGCATCATGTACAAGAAGAAAGATAGAAATCAGATACACTTGGACAAAATCAAACTCATACATAAATAAAATAAATTTCATTACTTGGGTCATCCTTCCAAATAAAGTTGTTGGAGTAGGAGGCTTTCGCGGAGCAGTTCTTAAACTCCGCTGGAGCAGGAACAACAATGTAGATGTATTGGAAAGCCAATAAGCCATATGACCGATGTTATCCTGATCCTGCTAAGAAACATATGTTATTAATCCCAAGTTCCAATAAGGGTACAGGATAAATATCCCAAATTGCTTTAGGGCTCTGCATTTCTTCAAAACATTTTATTTTTTTTCCTTTTCTTTTCTTTTGATAGCTTTAAAAGCTTTTATCTAATTGATTTGGTTATAGCACTTTTGAACCTTTATGCAGAAAGAGAGAGAGAAAAGAACATACATATATGTCATTCATATATGAATGTCATAAACGTGAATAAATACAGATGCCTAAATGATTATCAGAAATACGACTTTCATATATTTATTTGATTACATTTAGATGGCTAAGTGGGTTTAAATTTGGTTTTTTTTTTTTTTTTTTGGTTTTTTTTTTGTTTGCAAAGATAATCCTTGGATAAGTACCAAGAAATAGACAGTTCGGATCATTGACAATATTGCAGGGTGGCCTCAACAAGGATGCTGGCACTTTAAAAAAATGTCGAAGCCACTTCAGAGAGTTTCCTTATGTACTATATAAAATTCAACAGTTCATATCGAGATGCAAGTAATTGATCTAATCATGACGGAAAAGAACTCACTGATGACAAGCACCCCTAAACAACTGAAATATATAGAATTCATGATCAAATACAATAAAAAGCTGGTACCGAGATGCAAGTAGTTTTTTTTTTTTTTCTCAATTGATGATAAATCTCATCAAAGCATTCAATAAGAAATTAAGGATTCACGGCAACAGAAGTCATGAAAGCGTCTAATCCCTGACCCCCTCCCTTCTCCACTTTGATGATTGGTTATTGGCAAAACAAGATTTATAATGGAAATTAATTTACCGCAATTGCAGAACCAATTATCTGAATAAGTCGGTCAAATACACTAGTTTTTTCCGCTTCAAATGATCCCCAGTGGAGAAGACATTTGTATATTGTAATTGCTGCAACTGGCTTTCCTTCACTGAACCCAACATTACTTGTCAAGCAATTCATAAGAGCATCTACACTCTCCTGCACCACATACAAAAATAGTATAGAAGCAGAATAAGCTTCATGAGAAAAGTAAAGCAAAAATAAAATAGAAAAAGTAAAACAACATAAATTAAATATAAACGAACATGTAAAACAAAATAAATTAAAAAAATAAGTGAATTGGAAGGCATCAGTTGCTTCTCAAATACATACATGCTGCCTTTCAATTTGGGATCTTCTCAAAGACTCTGAGCCAAATCTCTTTGATGGTGTAGGTCTCAGTGGTTCCTACATAATATAAATCCAACATTAGGATCATAGAAAGAACAGCAAATAAATGCCAACTATGGTAAACAACACTTGCTTTATATTATTCACTTACATGATGACCATTTCCCAAGGGCTGCAATTATAAGGGGAGAAACAAAAATCAATAAAATGTTCTTAGAAGGACTAATGTGAAAACTAAACATTTCTATGGGATGCCTACCTGAGCTGCTGCTCCTGCTAAATGTTCTGACATTTTCATAGAAGATGAAATCTTCAATGCTTGCTGCCGCAAAATTTGGTCCTCAGTTTCCATGTCAGAAAGTTTTTCTTCAAGCCTGAGGATGATACAGACAATAATCTATATCAGAAAATCAGAATAACAAAACACAATTAAGCATAAAAGTTCCAACTATTCAATTAAATGTCAGAGTAAAGATCAATGATGCATCCTAATTTGACAGAAGTCAAGAAAGAACCTCTGCATGGCAGTCTTCAATTTAATTATCTTTGACTCTGCCTCCGTAGCCTGCTTGAACCGCTCTTCACTAAGCCTGCTTGTTTCTTCAAACTTTTTCTCTGTTTCATCAATCTTCTTTTCCAGTGAGTCTACCAGAGCCTGCAAAGGATCAGAGCTTAAAATCATAAAATACAATGGCAAAAAAACTCAGCCAATTATATATTTGAATGCAGTTGAATGTAATCATGAAATGGTCACTTATATACCTGAATTGTTCAAGAGAAACAAATGCATACAAGAGTTTCAGTGCTTTTACCTTGAGCTGCTCATTTTCAGCAGTAAGCTTAGTGACTATTTCATGATCAACAACTGGAAGCTCCAGTACGACAGGAACTTGTTCAGCCGCTTTCACTGAAGCCTCAGCTGCTTTCACTGAAGCCTCAGCTGCTTTCGCTGCCTCCTCAGATGCTTTCACTGCAGCCTCACGTTCCTTCATAAGCAGTGATTTAGTTTCTTCAAATTGGAGTTGCATCTCTTGCAAAGTAGACTGCAACTTTGCATTTTCCTTTGTTTTGGCCTCCTCCATGTCAGCCTGCATTTACACTCACGCAAATGGACTACTGAGTTTGGAAAGAAAAGGAAGAAGAAAAAAAAAGGGGGGGAGTCCTAAAGTAGCCCCTCCCTTGTTCTGCATTTTTCTGTAAAGAAAACATGAAATTTTATATCACAAGAGAAACTGTACAGTAAAGTGGACAAGCAATCTACCATGGATATTTTAGAGAAAAACATTAATTCAAGCTACATCTAGTTTAACAAACCAAAACATATTCATGACACTACAGCATTCAAACTTACTATATAAACAGTCAGCATACTTATACTGCTTGTGCTTCTTATCAAACAATGAACCTTAATCAACAAGAAGCCAAATGGATGTATAAATAACAATTTGAACCACAGGTAAATGGTGAACCAATGATAAAGTGTTACATGATGGTGATCCTATGATTCTTACAGATGGTAGAAATGTAAGTAAATAAATGAGGTTTAGAGAAAAGGAAGTACAAAACAACTTAATATGAGAGAAATTAGCAAGATATGATAGAGAGGAGAAGAGAGAGTAAAGAAATATATTTGTTATTGGCAGACCCTTACATTAAGATGGACACTACTCTTTGAACTAAATAGGTCTTACTATTAGACTTGGGCAAATTGGTTTGGAACTTGTCCTTTCGAAGAGTATATTTCTTTTCTAACCAAGAAATTTCTACTGCATCAACAAAACTTCATAGTTCCAAACAGAATATTAAAAATTTTAAAAAAATTATATATACATATAAACAGAATTTTCTCTCTCATCCAACACACAGAATGCTTTTACAGGCTTACAGTATCAGCTCCTTATATCAAACAAAACAATGGAACCTATACGAGGAAAATATGTCAAATGGAACGCTTAAAGCATTCACCCAAAAATCAAAATATCATAATTTATTTTTGTGGGTAGTTGCTATTCAACTGATTGGGTATCCATATAATATTGGTCACATGATTGCAGTCATGGCCACATAGGATATTGTGCCTTAATACATTAGGAGAAGATGGGGATCATTACCCTCATTCGCTTCTCCAGCTGCAAACGCCAGGTTAGTTCTTCAACTTCCTTTTCCAGCTTATTTTTCGCTTCTTGGAGAGCACCAGCATCCTTTGCAGCCTGCAAAATAAAAGATAAGTTAAAATTCAAAAATATGATGCTCATTTCAAATATACACCTGTGTGAAACCAATGTAAATTGGTTCGTAACAAAATTGCAAATATGTTACCACAGAGAGAGAAAGAGAGAGAGAGAAAGCTGGTAGTTTGATGAAGCACAGACTTGGCCATGATTGTTATTATTTGATACTACTGTTTAATTTTGTCTTTTAGGCGGTGGAACCCATTATATACACAAGATAAATAAATTCCATAAAACCAGATCCGACAATACTTGCTGGATTGCAACATACTGAAACCAATAATCAAAAAGCATACCAACAAGGCATCAAAGAAGAAGAAGAAATCAAAAGGAAATAAATAAATAAAGAAGACAAGGTGTCAAAAGAAGAAGACAAAATCAAAAGGAGAAAAATTAAGAGAAAGAAAGAGATCGTCACCATCTTAAGCTTCCGCAACTCCTTACGAGCAACTACTCGCCTCCAACCACATTGTGTTGCAATTGCTGCTTTCTTCATTCTTAAAAAACGAGCACGGGCCAAGTATTTCCGGCATTGACTCTGTAGTAGACATTAACCCCCTCTGGATTAGCGTGTATAAAAATTATAAAAAATTATAAAATTAAAACCAACTTATTCATATAAGCGCATAGTATTTGCTTCAAAGATTCAACCATCCACGTGATCTTGTTTTCATTTTTTATAAGAAAAACTTTATTAAGAAGAAATAAGTACAAGCAGCCAATGTAATCCTCACCTGTATAACAACTGCACCCCATGTTTGCTTCCTGCACTTAAGCTCCTTACGAGCAGCCAACCCACGCATACCAGTTTGAATAGAAACAGCTGAAGAGCATGCATTTTTATAAGCGTTCCTAGAGATATACGAGCGACCATATTTCTGGATTTTCACAGAAGCAGCTTCCCTTCTCATGTTTTCATATTGATGGCGTCCAACTTGTCCTGCGATCAGTCAAAAGAAAAAAATATCTTGAGTACCAGCTCTTCGGCTACAAGGTACCTTATCACCAAGAAGCACAAGGTGAAAATACTTGGTACCTCTACATAACGCTTGGATTTGGATGGCAGACAACCGTAACAAGACAAATTTTTTGTGACATAGGTAGGAGCGGACTTTTCTCTGGATAATGCTTGCTGATCTTCCCAAGACCTCACTTCGATAAGCATCTAGTTCTGCCATCTGACCAGCTCTGAGAAACACTTTTGTTTTGCCAACCTGCAACACAAACCTATCAAAAAGATTGTTCCTTCGTACCCTACAAAAGATTGTAGGTTAAGCTCAGCAGTACAAAGTGGCTTGATTTCTGAAAAAGTAGATTTAAGGCTGTTACAGTTTGAGATCGACGTTTGGCTCATTCGAGCTCATTTCGTAAGAGAAACGAGCTGAGCTCAAACAAAATATTAGGCTTGTTAGAACAATGAGCCAAACTTGAGCTTTGGTGTCCTCGGCTCATAAAGCTTGTACTTTTTATGAGATAGCTTGAGGTTGATTCAAGCTTGGCTTGGTCATCAAAACTTGGCTCATAAAGATGTAGTCATTTTTATTGTATAATTAAAATAGATGTCCAAAAAGATATCAATCTATCATGTAGTTTTAGTTAAATCCAAAATATTTATTTTAAAAAAAATTATTTGCTTTTCCTTATTCAGATTAATGAACAATCTTTCAAAAATGTACATTTCTCCTAGGACAAATCCTACTATTGTGTATTTGCTTTATTATTTTTGAGTTTTCATTAATCCAAGAGCTCTAACAAAAATTAAAAAATTTATAAAAAAAAGAGACGAGCGGAGCCAGGCCAACTATAAGCTTGAGTTTGTCGGCTTGGCTCGGCTCATTTATACCCCTTCGTAGATTTTCCAAATGTAGTATCAGTAACATTATACTGCAATACAGAGCCAAGACCTATGTGACAAGAAACTGCCATCCATTTTAAGCAAATCAATGCAGAAAACCACAAATGCAGAAGTGGAAACATAAGTAGTTCCCACTTAATTATTTAAGCACTTAAAAAATAAAGATAAAAATCTAACTGTAAGTGTGTAAAAGCAGCAGAACTTCTAAGTACCTGATATCCCTTGAGGTTGACCTTCTGTAAAAGCTTCTTGCATGCAGCAACCTCATCAACACTGAAAATAGAGAATTAAGAAAGTTACCTGACTTTTTATATAAAAACAAAATAAAATTAGAAAGAAAAAAAAAAACAAGAAGAAATTCTAATGCTACAAGTCTGAGTAATACATGTCATGCACAAGATGCCACCTTTAACACTACATCAATGATAACTATACTACAAACAATAGAATATTTTCCATCAAACAGGACTTAAGCCTAAATTAGAATATCAGAGAACAGTTGCTTTCCAATTAGTGAGACTTTCCAAACAAGATACATCCCAAAATTCAAAAGATAATGAAACCCAAAGTTATTATTAAAATCTAACTTTATCCTGTAAGTCCTCCTCCTCTATCCCAATATTCGAAAACCCTTCCGTATTTCTCTCCAGCCATAAAACTGCTAGAACACCGCAACCCCACAAAACTGCTATAGTTTGTATTACATGCGTAGTCCATTTCTCTTGCACAACAACAAAAAACATGCAGTGACAAGCATACAGAAAGAAAAACGAACACACACATCCATATATATTCCTAGCAGCATATATATATATATATATATGTTTGTAGTAAATATATAGTCCATTAATCATGTTGATTTCACTGTGCAGTCAGTGCAATCATTTGTTGCAGGACATCCAAGAAGTTCCATATAGGTAGTGCATATATACTCCATTCATCATGTTGACTAAATTGTGTGGTCAATGCAATTGATTGTTGGAGATATCCATGATGTTCTAGATAGATAAAAAGGTAGATTGATACTCCACTGGCCCTGTTGAATTTAGAGTGCAACGCAATTAATTGTTTCATCCAACATCCATGACATTTCACATATTTATATATAGTCTAGTGATTGCACAGTTAATGCAATCAATAGTTCCAGCCTCACAGGTTAGCCATGATGTTCTGCATAGATATAGAAAGAATTCTCTCGTGCAGGGATGGGAACTGCAGGAAAAATTTATCTGTGAGGTGAGTAGCAATGGATCTTTGACCATATATAGATATAGCAAAAATTCTCTAATGCAGGATGGGACTTGTATGATAAATGCTATGGTCACCAGCAGATCAGCACTCACACGCGTCAAGCATTGGAGAAAACTAATATAGATAACTTATCTAGAGAGTGTGTGTGTGTGTGTGTGTGTGTGTGTGTGTGTGAGAGAGAGAGAGAGAGAGAGAGAGAGAGAGAGAGAGAGAGAGAGAGCTCGGTTGATGTTCAGAGAATTTGATGAAACTACCTTCCATTTAGAACCTCAGGTGCTAGGATGCTAAAACGACTTGCAAATTCTGCAAAGGTCTTTCTGGTCGGATATCCAGCACAACTAATCCTAATCGCCTCCATTACTCCCTGGAATTAGATAAATACCAAACCATGTTGCAGTACTATGTAAAAAATGTAACTGGTAAGATTAACATAAATGAATTGAATACACAATATGCTTACCCCGCAGCAAAGCTGCTGTAAAACAGCACCATTCTCAAAAATGGCTGGCTTAAGTTGATTATTTGGTTTTACACAACGTATGTAGTGAGGTTCAATTGCACTTAGTGTTTCAAGCAAAGATTGCAGTTGTTGCTGTACAAGAAGACGATGAGAATAAAAACAGAAGGAACGTAAACACAAAAATATTTCACTGTGCAATGAGCATATGCTTAATTAGAAATTTAGAACAGAAAGGGACCTTGAATCGAGAACCTATTGAAGAGAATTTTGATGATTTGGCAGATTCTTCAGGTAAAAGAGGGAACAAGCCTGAAACAAAAGAGCACTCAGAGGCACTAAGGAGTGCTTGATGCTCTGTAACAACATAATCTTTGTTCTTATCTAGGAAGAATTCTGTTTGATAAGTAACCTGAAAACCAAATTTTCCAATGAAAAAAATATCAAGTTGATAACTTCTCGTTGGTAGGAGTTGAATTCATTAGTCTGATGTAGTTTATATAAGAAGCTTAAATTCAAAACTTACATCACCAGCATAATGACAAATGGTGAAGTCGGTTGGTGACAATTTAGGCTTGCTAAAACGTTTATGGTCTTTAAAAGTTTGATAAAGCTTCTGTGAAAATGTCTCATGTGTTGATCTTGGGAACATACTACAAAGCATAACAAGAACTTGTCACCATATCACAAGAACTAAATGAAAATACGTCATAGTCTGCATAATCAACCGGTTTTTGAAAAGCAAAAATAAATTTAACCGGTTGATATCTTAAGAGGAAGGAAGGGAGGGAGAGGGGGAAGGTATTGCATTAATGTTTTATGTTCTAGTGCATACCAAGCCTCATCAAGAAGAGCAATGATGCCACCAGGCTTCTGAAATGATAAAAACATACATCAGAGAAATAACACATGATATCATGAGGCACTGACAACTCTTTCATTCAGATAGACAGTCCCTTCTCTTGCAAATAAATGATAATAACAATTCAATTAAGTACAACACATGAAGACAAGCAAATCAATCAACAGAGAACAGGCGAGAAGTTCAAAAGATAGCTTAATTCAAAGAAAGGAAATAAATTTCAAATATATATGGCCTAATTCAAAGGGAAGATAAGCAGACCTTAAATAAAAAAATATACATGGCATACCTTTTCAATGAGATCGAGAATATCCTGATTATCTATGAACTCTATGTAACTCCAGTCAATTTCTTCTTTAGTATATTCTTCTTGCTCCATCTTGAACACATGCTGTCAAGCAGAATGTTGACACTTAATTGAGTAAATGAGAGTAGTCTTGAAGATCCAAGAATACCAAAGAATACATATTATGTATTCATGCCCACACCTGGTTAAAATGCTGCTGCAATTTTTCATTTGTCAAATTGATACAAAATTGCTCGAAGCTGCACACCAGTTAAAAGTTTTGAAATTATACACATCAGGAGTAATGTCAAGAATATAATAAGAGCAACCAGACCAACCTAAGAACTAATAACAGAACAGAGATATCACGGAAATGTGTGAGCACTGAGCAGTAATGTTTTTACATGAGTAAATAAGCCAGAGAAGCAAAGGCTGTGAGATCACTTGAAAATTTGTCACTCACTGATGTGATTGCATAAATAAAACACCCAGGGGATTTTTCAGTATTTTAGTGCAAAAGAAGAAAACAATTATGAGTCAAATGGCATCATAGAGCAGCAAGAGAGTTAACTTTCTTAATCAAGATCCCCATCCCAAAAACAGAAGGAATCCATGCAGTCCTCTGCAATAATTTAACCTCTAAACGATGAAAATAAAAGCATACCGGTTAAGCACCTGTTTGTCTTGAAACTCTCGAATCCATAAATATCCAAAACTCCAATCAAATATTTTGAATCAGGATCCTGACCAATAGAGTTATTTATCTTGTTTACAAGCCTGGGGAAAATCAGTTCACCACTTTAGGAAAAAATAACAACCAGAGATAAGTCAACGCAGAAATATTTTTCTCAACGATGAACTAACTAGTATATTTATGAACGTACCAATCAAATAACCTTGTATATACAATTTTAGCTAGTGCGTCTCTACTGATGGCTGCAGAATCTGGATCTAAACTTTTTTTAATGGTCTCATCACGGGTCACAATTACACGCTTGCACAGAGAATCTTCAAGAGATTGCCCATCACACCTAACAGAAATTGTAGATTAAAGCTTAGCCTTTCAATTATGAAGACCTCAAAAGTTGTGTTATTTACAAAAGTACATAAAATAATGGTCACGAACATGAAAAGTTCAGCAGCTATTTTGAGATGGAACCGAGATTTATCATCCTTGGGTTCAGATGAATCAGTCTCATTCCCCTTCGCAAACTCAACATTGCCTAAATGGAGTATTGCAGCTACAACTCGAAATATTGCATCCTGCAAAAATCAGAACAGTGGTCAAGATTTTTATTTTTTATTTTTTGAAAAGCAGTGGTCAAGATATTTGACAGATCATTTAATGTTCATAAGCTATCTCCAGTGACATACCTGCTCATCAGAGCTTATCCCAACAACATTCATAGCTTTCCTAGTTGCTAGGTACTCCTTAGAATCGTCCACCCCGTCCAGCTCATAGCAGTTTGACTGATTTAAATAATGAAATGCTCTTTGATTACCCAATTTGTACCTTTCGACATCCTGAATGTGGGCACAAGAAAACATTCAAATGTTAGAAATTTATATCAAGAATTAGTTATGTCATTCGGATAATGAACTGTTCATAGGTTTAATTATCTCACACTTAACTCCCACTCTACATGAGCTAGAGTAGCACTACCATGCAGACATCAAAGTCTGTCTGCACACAATCATGAGCACTGGACACACAGTACAGCTAGTAACAAACTAGAAATTCATATCAATTTATGGTCAGCAGTAGAATAATTAAGTTAGTACAGCTAGGATCTATATCATCCAGTGATAGTTCTAGTTTTCTCTAATTCAAAGCGTTTACTTTTTAGTACATATGAAGAATATACCATATGTATACAGGAGATCAATTTACCTCTGGAGGTGCAGCACAGAGCATATAAAAACAATGGTAATTTCTCTCAGGGTCAGACACTTGACAAACTCGGGATCGCTCCAACAAATAAGTTCTGATGGCTGCTCCTGAGATTCTTCCCCTCTGATCAAACTGAAGCTCCACGAACTTACCGAAACGACTGCAATTATGTTAAGTTCAAAATTGACCCAAATGAATAGAAGATGTAAGTTAAAGTAATACATATTACTTTCCATAATAACCTTCCACCCTAAGATTAGCTGTCCCAGTAGACACAAGAATAATAGTAACTAGTTATCCCAGTAGAAGAAGAAAAAAAGGTTCCCACCTTGAATTATTATTTCTCACAGTCTTTGCGTTACCGAATGCCTCAAGAACAGGGTTGGACTGCCATAAAATAAATAAATGAAGATATGGATTTTATCACAAACGCAAGTCACTTGCCAACAAAAGCCATGAACAAGAGACATCTGACAAGACAACAAAAAGAGAACTAACTGTAATGCTACTACCCACTTGGACAAGTAAGAACATCATAAACTTGTTACCTCCAGGACTTGCTGCTCCACAGACCGCCCCTCAGATGCAGCTCTTCCCCCCATATAGGCAAGATAACGCATAAGCATCTTTGTACTCTCTGTTTTTCCAGCTCCACTTTCCCCACTGACCAAAATTGCCTGGCTTATTCCCTCATTAATCATCTGTCTGCATTAGAAAAACATTTTCTTTTATTTTTAAGCCACACTAAAAAAATTGAAGCCAGTGGCAAATCCAACAAAATACCTGTATGCAGCATCAGCTATAGCAAAAGGATGTGGGCTCAGCTCGCCTACAGCTACCCCTTTATACTGTTCCATCATATGATTATCATATAAATGAGGTAGTCTCCGGAAAGGGTTCACAGCTATCAATATGCTTCCTGTGTAAGTCTGGAAACACAATGAGAGAGTTTAGCTCCGTCTTCCAACTATTAAAGTTATACCTTTAAAAAAAAAATATTGGCAATTACAGTATCGACTGCATACAAAAAAAGAATGAGAGTATCCATGTTTGAAAATGAATGCAGGTTTAGGAAATAACATGACGTAGATGACCTTTGGGGAAAAATAAATCTACCTACAATCAAAAAAGAAAAGGGGTTGTGTATATCTTCGTAGTACTCACATATATTTCATTTATATGGTATCGACTTTTTAAATTTTGCAAAACCCCTGGTTCATGCAGATATGCCAACTTTGTCATATCGTCTACACCGCATGAAGGAAATTCAGGATCCTTTGGGTACACACTGGATACTTTAGCCACAACCTACAACAGAAGGGGAAGAAAAAAGAGCCCATTAGTTGATCATGATATTCAATAATATGCAAGGATGGTCAGTCAGTAGATTTCATATATATGCAATAAAACATGATGGCTCTGTTCAAAATCAAATAAACATGACGGCTCTGTCAATATCAAAGGAAACGTAAAACAAGGAACATGAAATACATGCACTCAAATGAACATTGAGTCATTGCTTGGTAAATAAAGAACCTGATTAATTTTTTGTGGGTATAATATGTTATTAAAACATTCTCCTAATCTAGTAAGTGTTTTAAAATTCTTCGCCATCATTTTTCCTACAAACATGATAGGTCTATTGAGCCCTCTGTGTGATAGGTATGCACTTACCTTTCAGGTACTAAAAAATTCATACTGAAGTTCAAGATTAATATATATGTTAGCTCTTAAATAGCTAATAAAAGTGGATGCAAGGCTTAATAAGAATTTTAAAAACAAAAGCAGCACTGACCGTCTTCCCTGATGTACAGTTTATTTCAATCTCTTCACCATTAACTCCTACAACTTCTCCATCCATCCAAGCTACCTCAGGATCTTCCACCCAAACCAGAGATCCAACCGCCAAATTAACATTAGCAGCCTGTGTGGACAATAAGATAATCAGTGCCTCTATAAAAAAGAGCAAGCCAGATCTTTAATTTAAAATCATCATTGACAATGATTTGATCCTCAACAGGCATATTAAGCTAGCATTAGACAGCAAGACTGTGATGCAATTAGAAAACTGTACTGAAAATAAGAATCTACAACAGAACTGTGAGGCGTTCCTTATTCTGTAACTGTATATGGGTGATAATTTATTCATTCAACCATTCGTCAAGGATTTTTTTTTTTATTTTTTTTTTTTTGTTGGTATTACTTAACCTCAGATCTACCTCTATCACCTGAGACAAATCCCATTTAGCATAAATTCCTAGTTAATGCATAAAGTAAACATCAAATTCTAGAAGATCTTTCAGATTCAAAGCACTTATCCAGGAGACCTAAAAAGTTCTGGATGCACTTCTGGTGTAGAATCAGTATGATCCGTTCATACAATAAAAGGGGATCTACAGTTCTAGAAGATCTTTCAGATTCATGGGTTTTTCCAACTGTCAAGATAAGAATGATTGAACTCCCAAAATTCGTTACATACTGGCCAGAAAGCTGTAGATTTCTTTTCTTTTCCTCTTACTGTGCTTTAAAACAGACTCAATCTTTATTTTTTGGAGTAATAAATATTCCCTCCAAACGACACCAATGGTCACTGCCTTAGGACACAAGAAGTATACAAGAGAGAAAAAAAGGGAGGCTTTTCTTTTAATTTTGGATTTTTTAGGTTTATCTTAGCAATTAGTATTTATATTCTTCCTTAGAAGTACTTTCAGGTTCTTCCAGTGTATATCTCACATTATACACTGGGAAGCATCCACTACATTAGCGAAAAAAGGGCCACATTAAGATACCAATACAGCAGCATAGTAAAAATATTCATGGTGCATATGTGATAGGATGACAAGCATATTAGCTTGAGGATAGTCATCATTATTTGATAAATTTGAAAATTTTATTAGATATAAAAAAAAATTCAGTACATGCAGTTTCTCAGTCAGCCATGCCTCATCTTGATAGGCATAAACTAGTAAGCAGTATCAACTTTTCTTTCAAATCAAGTTGTCAAACAAGCAAACTAAAGTATAATGTGATTTTTTATAATACACTATCATAATGTCACACTTCATGCTGTGTAGAGACTAAATTGTTGATATGCTCTTTGCTTTACAAAGTTCATAGCATATCCAAAGGTGGTCATTAATTTAGGCGGAACTATCCTAATAAACTCTCAGCCATATAACGAAGGTTACACAATCCAAACTTCAGCAATGACGACAATGCAGCTCTTCTTTACGCCAATTACTTTGAGAAAACAAATAGCATTTCAAGCCAGAAAGCCATTTATTCAGTAGACCGTCTAAAGCCCAACTATCTCATAAGTTTACTTAAACAAAGTTCACAAAGAAAACAGCTAATTTCAATAAACCTACTCAAGAAAATGAACTTGAATGTTGTACATATCTTAATTTTCGTTTACCACTATAAAATACCAGAAATTTCCAAAATTTTCACTGCCACAAACTATAATCAAACAGTTCCAGTCTCATGTTAGCTCACCACAGCAACGAATTAATCCCTGTTTCAGCTAACTAAGAGCAGAATCAAGTCACATTGAAACAAAAATCAATGCATTCAACCCGGATTAAAGAATGGAATTTAAACGGCAACAATTTTTAAAAAAATTTAAATGAATAGCAAATAAATTCTAAAACTTGGAGACCAAGAAAATAAGAAAAAGCTACCATTGCAGACGAAAAATCTGATTAGATTCAGATCCCAGGCAGAGCTCCGAAACCCTAGATTCCCTCAGCAACAGCCACCACCCAATGCCGACGAAACCATGGATTCTTCTCTCCGGAGCGAACCGTACGCACAAAGATCCAAAAAATTGTGCCTAATTGCTCAAACTCGGAATTGGAGCAGCACGCACGTAAAAGAATGGCAATGTCGCTCCGGTACCTCTGGCTCTGACTGTACGGGCTTTGTGCCACAAAACTGTAGGTGGGATTGGATGTTTTGAGACAATGGACGAGGTAACATGGGAAATGTTGTTGCAGAGGCTACAATGCCAATGGCGGACCTTTTATCCTTCCTGAACGAGAAAGAAGAAGATCCTCTGCAACTATTTTCCCTCTTATTTTCTCGCGCTTTCCTTCTCTTTCTTGCACTTTCTCTCTCGCCTTTGGCCCTCTCTTTCTCTCTCTCTCGCTCGCTCGCTCTCGGCCTCTGTTTGGCTTCTGTCTGTCAAGGGCGTAACAGCACGAACGCGTAACTCAACAGAAAATTTAAATTACAATATTGCCCTGGTTTTCCAATTATTTCCTCTTGGTGCTCGCTCCAACCCTTTCTAAGGTTTATCCATATGCGTATATATATTTGAAAAATACTTCATAATTATATGGAATGTAAAACGTATTATTTGCATATTATAACTGCATATTTTTCATGAAAAATACAAATTTATAATATTTTTCAGGTATTATTTGCATATTTTCCATACTATTAGAAACAAATTAAAAATTCCCCAAAAAAAAATTAAAAAAATTAAAAAATGACATCATTTTATATTAATATATTGGACGATTTTTACTTTTTCTTTTAATTGTTAAATAATATATGTACATATTATATCCTTTGGTATTTACCAAGTATGGTTTATTTACGAGTTTTTTTTTTCTATGTAATCTTGTTCAATTGTCACTTGGTTTTATGGCCTACAGGTTAAAAAGATGCAATTGCATTGTAAGAGTTTGGTATGGCTCGCAATAACTCAACTCCATCTAATATTTCACAAAGGTATAATCTTAAAACATATGACATACACATTACACTTTTAATTATATAGTTGGGTCCATTTTTTACCACACGTCTTTTCATGTCTATACCAGAGTTAAACATTCAAGCCTAATACGTGAACACCACGTATTGGATAAGGATAAAAGTAAATATTCAAGTTCAACATGTGAACACCACATATTGGGTAAGGGGTAATGGGTAAGGGGCTCAATATTTACATACCCAGTCAATCAACCCACTCTAGTACCATGTTAAGTTTCATAGAGACGAGCCATCGATCCACCTACAAGAACACTAATATGGTCCTCAACTTAACCACCTACAAAGTTCAGTAGGTGTGGGGTTTTATCACAAAAAACATCGGTATTATTAAGAGTGGTGTCATTCATTATATATTGTATTTCATTTAGTCAAGTTTCCGATGTGAAATTTATATTCTTCAACATTTACAAGCCCAGGAGCTCCCAAGAGATCATCACAAAGGCGCTAAATAAATATTATTCAAGTAATTAAAGTATTTATCTTTGCACCCAAGATAAAGATGGCATTCCTTTACACATATATTTCTCTTTTTCTATTTTGCAAGGATTAAATTGTTTGAAACTCAAGATGAAGATGATTTGATGTCACATCTTTGAGAGTAAACAACAAAATTGTTTTTCTTTTTAATACTTTTTTGGCAACTATTTTCATTTTCTTCACAAAGAAAAGCAGTTCCAATTAAATTTTGAAAAAGCTTAAAGAAAGCAAGCCAACACACTTTTGCATCTACTTTCTTCTAAGTTTTTGAAAGAAAAAACACTTTTGCTAACCAAAATTTGCTATTGCGTAAGAGAGAAGAGTTCATAAGTGCATATTTGGTAACCAACCAATTATGTGAATGTAACTCAATCAGGTAATACTGGTCGCATAATTTCCTTTCAATTCAAGCTTTTATATAATTTGATTAAAATAAAATAAAAAGTGAAATTTTACACCAAGACAATTACGAATTTACAAGTGTACAATGGCCTCGTGGTTATTATCTCTTAGTTCTCAGGGCAATTTTGTAACTAATCCAGCCATCTCCTTCCCACCGAACGGGGGACAACAACACAGCACAACTACTGACCGTTGTGAGTTGATGTTGCGGCCCCCTCATCACCTGATACGGGCCTACCAAAATTCTTGATTCTTGAATCTACAGTCACTTTTTGACACGTAACAGAAATAGTAAATTAGTGTTATTCTCGGCTAATGTTATATTATGTAAAAGTATTATCTTTAATGTCATAGTATTATTAGTTGGAAATAACAAAATAGTGCTAACCACGTGATATAAAAGTCTTTCTCCTTCTATACGATGTGTCGTCAGATGACCAACCATTTCATGGCCGTTGGATCATTGGAAAGAAAGGCGTGAAGGAGGTGAGATTGGGTTTCGGTTTGACCAACGTTGGGGTAAATTTGCATTGGGACTTGTCTAATGTGATGTGCACAAATGTGAGACTGAATTGAAAGTGACACAGAAAGTATAGTCCTGGGAGAATACCATTTTCATTAATATACTTTGGATAGTTATGTCATTTTTCTTATATTATTATTTGATATCCATTAATATACTAGTCTTGTTTGATGGATCTTGATGAGTTTCTTTCAGAAATACAAAATTTACAATTAAAAAACAAATATATTTAAATTATGTTGTGATACTTTAAAGTTGGGGATTATAATTCTGTTAATAGTTGTTCGTTTGAAACCAATAAAACTTTACCAAATTCTATTATTAAATAAAGTATGAACTAGATCAAAGAATTTTATCATCTAATTGAATTGGATTGGATCGATTTTAATGATTAAAAAAATATATTAATTATTGAAAACTAAAAAATTATGGTCAAATCTAATATGTATAACCACACATCTTAATAGATGTAAAATAAATGTAACAAAAATAAGTTATAAACAACAGTTTTGGACAAGCGGGCCTACTACCAATTGGCCCAATGCAAATATTGTCTTTAACTTAATAGAATGCACATCATAGCAGTTATATGTGTGAGGTTCTATTTAGTAGTGGGACCATACACTTATATATTGTATTTTATTTTATCAAGTTTTCCTATATATATATATGAGATTTTACATTCTTCAATATATCTCATCATGTCCCTTATAGAACTTAAGGAACCATCGGTTTGTATGAATTGGATTGGATCTTGAACACTCCTAATTTTGTTGTACTTTTAAAAGTATATATGTTGCATTTTTGCTGAAACAAATTTTATCAAGGACATTAAGGCAGCTGATTAAAAATAATAACAAAGTTAGTGCATGCAACTTTTAATAAAAATAATTTCTTTTTGCCCCTTTGTAGGGATAAACTCATAATATCAAACTTGACTGGGCTAAATTTACCTTACATATAAACATATTAAGTATAAAAAAAACTCGATAGTACAATGTAATTTCATTTATAACAAAAATTTAATAATACACCTAGTCAAGGGGGGACATAATGAGTCTTACATCTCAAATAACAATATATAAGTTGCACCATTCGAGTCTTCATAGAATTAAAATCATTCATTATCGATTCAATATCTACATTATCAGCAAATTCTCTTTAAATGTGAAGTAACATATAATCAGCAAGAAACTCATCACCTATCTTGTTTCATAGCCGATTTTTGATAAGTCTCATACAAGAAAATGCTTGTTATGTTGTTGCTATAGAAACATGAAGAGTTAGCACCAAACAAATCAATTTTTCAATCAAGTAGTAGGTTTTTGCTAATCTTGTTTCCACTAAGCGCTCAAGTAATATAGAAATGGAATCAAGATTCTTGAAGGTTGGATTGTAATCCATATCAATCTTATAAAATTTCGGTTGTTGATTTAAAGCCTATAACTCAGTTGTAGTGAAATTTTGAGGATAAAATTTATTACCAAAGGTATATATATCATCAATGTTAAATTGCTTGAAAGCATCACATGGATCTAATGTTGAGCTAAGACGAAAGAGTTCTACAATTACATCTGAAAATCGAATATTTAACTCCCCCAACTGATAATCTATTACCTTATTAAATACATCTATATGATAATAATGCTCAACTATGATACAATCTTTTGCTGGGAAAAACGCCCAGCGCCCATTGTATGACGGACCCTTTGTGGCATGGAAAAGCAATGCTTCATGGTTTTAAACGCTGCCTTTTCAGTTTTGGGGTACATTTATTTGATTTTAGGGGCCCGGACATGCAATTCTCTTTCCAAATTACTCTACTACAAAGTATTGAAGACTTTCTCCAATAATGTACGAAATTATTGTGATGCACTATGCTCTACATTAATTATTAAGAGGGGATGTATGCAAGTTCAACTTAAAAAGATCAAAAGGACATTATACAATATCACAAAAAGGATTTTTCTACTTTTTGTCTGCTAAGTGTGGACCGACGATCTTTTACATGTCACACTTTTTTCAAATTATTATGAGATTTTTATTTGTAGGTAAAGGGCGAAGTCAGGAATTTGTTAATATATGATATTAACTACTAACAAATTAAGAAAGTGAGTAAAAGATTTATTAGTGTAGTAGTTTGAAATATTTACTCTCTCAGACAAGGTCCTAAGTTCGAGTCCTAGCATCCATATAATATGTGTGAGTTGATCATCACAAACAAACCAAGAAAAATAGATAAACATGTGTCAAGCCTCACAATTAATAAGGGATGGAGAGAATTGAAAAGGTTATTATTCATTGAGTAGGTATCTCTAATTGGTGTGGAGTATCATATCATCAAGGACAATAATTAGGTTGATGATGTGGAGCTTCTGATGATCAAACGGACAAACCTACCTAAGCCTAACAATGGAAGATGCTCCGTGGAAGTCCCACTACCATATAAAATCAAAATGAATGTCATTGAGACATTTTACTAGAAACAAGTGTGGGCCACGGTTTACTTCTTTCCATAGAATCCAGTTTACAATCTCGCAGTGGGCCTTATACAGGCGGAAAAAGAAGGGCAAAATGGTCCCCGAAATAGATTCCGACATCCCTCTTGCTCAGTTGTTTGAAACTGAATCTCGGCGAACGCGAGCGAGGGCTTTAGGGCTTAACTAAGTATTAGTTGTGGGCTATTAAATATAATATGTTTCATTTCGAAAAAAATGTCACATATGTTATAACATGTGTTTTGTTTATGAATTATAATATCCAGGTATAACTTCATCATCTACTCATATTACGATAAGTGAATTAGTAATATCACGCGCTACGCTAGTGAGACATTCCCAAACAATTTTTTCTTTTCTTTTTCCATTTTTTCTTGATTTAGTTTGTATAATTTATTTACTTTGTCATACAACTAAAGAGATACAGTCATAGGCCAACGTGGTCTAGCACAATGAAAATAGTCTTGATTTGCAGATTAGTAATATCAAATTTGAACCCTTATGGCACATTAACAGTGTGCGAGAACATTTTTCTCCTCCAATATCGCTTATATAAAAAAAAATAAAAAAAAATACAGTTATAGAAAACGAAACTTAGGGTCCCCTAGGACCATAGGAATCGGAAAATTCATGTCAGCCAAAATACTAGTCTTTCGATTCATTAAGTAGTGTTTGGATTTATTGGTGCTTCTTCTACCTACACATTATTGTTCTCAGAGACCACTACACTTTTCTCTTTTATTATTATTTTTTCCTTACTTCCTATTTGTCTGCACTAAATTTTTGATGTTTTTAAGTTTCAAAAGGGAGACGTACTTTTGTCTTCTTTAATTTATGTAATTTTCTACTTTTACCTTTGTAATTTTTATTTTTACATTCAGGTCAGTATGGTTAGTTGACATTAACAATTAAGGACAAGCAAGATAATTAGTCCATGCAGCTCAGAGGTCATTTTCCATCTTTAGTATATATACTGTGGGTGGGAGGAATTTTTATTGAGCTCTGAATACAATAAAGTAACACACCGCCCACATTTAATTTCTGTCTGGAATTTTCATCCTTGTTATTTGTGTTACGTTGTTTGGTTAAAGAATGAAATCCAGTTACCTCGATATATATAAACAAATATTATTAACTAACTAACCGTTATAACCCCACACTCGAGCATTACATGTATATTTTGTCAAAGTAATTTATGAATGTTTGATTTATTTTTAATTGCTAATGTAGTTAATTGGTAGATGTGGGTTAGGTCAGGTGACTATGATAGCATGTCTGCCCTTTTATACTCGAGTTCGATCTCACTTTTCATAAATTAGAGTAGTTTAAACTATGATGTTGTCACAAGAAATGTTAACTAACTGTAAATGATCACAATATTGGATTTCGAACTACAAATAACAAAAGAGAACCAAAACCAATTTCCTTTTACTTCATACCTAACAAAACAACAATAGGCCATGGCTTAAGAAAATTTTCATCCATGTTAGAACACATGTTCTGTTTATTAATATTATACTCTAAAATATAAATACATTATTCACTCATTATTATAATATATAAATTAGTAATTTATAAATTCATCTTTTCTTTTCTTTTCATTTTTCCATGATTTAGTGAGTATAATTCATTTACTTTGTCATACAACTAAAGATAAAGTCATGGAAAACGAACTTAGGGGTCCCCAGGAACATAGGCATGGGGAAATGTCAGCCACCTGATCTTGATTGGATTTATTGGGGCTTTCTACCTACACTTTATTGTCCTCAGTGATGGCTACACTACACTACACGTACACTCTTCTCTTTTAAACAAATTCCCCAACTTCCTACTTATTTTCACTAAATTTTGTGTTTTAAAAAGATAATCATAATTTTGAACTTTCTACTTTAACATTTGTAATTAGTTTTTGTTTTTGTTTTTAATCAATTCCAGATAGTTGAACATTAACAATTAAGGACAAATAAGACAATTTGGTCCATGTAGCTTAGGTCATTTTTCATTTTGATCCTTGATTCATTACACATATAATCCATAATACAATGGCATTGTAGGAGGGAGTTTCTATTAAGCTCTAAATACTACAAACAAACAACACATATTTTCTCATCGTAATTTACGAATATTTGTCAATAGGTCTAGTCCATTGGAAAAGAATCTTAACTTGCAAATCAGTGGTCTCAGGTTCGAATCCCCATAGCACATTGACCTGTGTGTGTAATAAAAACCCTCATTCCCTTCCCTAACTTTGGCAAAAAAGAAAAAAAAAATTTATGAATATTTGATTATCTTTAACTGTTAATATTAGCTAACTACATATACGGGTTAGATTAGTTAGTCAAAGCAGTGTGTTCGCCTTGCACTCCAGTTCGATCTCCCTCCCTTTAAATTAGAGTAGTTTACAGTATCACATTGTAAAAAGAAAGTTAACTAACTGTAAGACATGATCAAAAGATAAAAACTACAAAGAGTGAGGAGAAAAATGACAAAATGGGACCAAAACCATAGTTTTCCCTTTACTTCATACCTAAAAGGACAACAATAAGCCATGGATTTGAAGAAGGAAAGGGATGGGGGAGAGAGAAGGGAAGGAGTAGAGAGAAAAATATACAGTTTTTCCTATAGAAAATACATTAAAGTAAATGGGTATATATTTTTAACTTTTTATGGGTGTGTGTTGAGTAAAATGCTGGGTGTTAACAAAAGAGGGCTTGTATATCCACCCTTCAACTTGCAGCCACTGAATCTACAGCCAATGTCCCCACTAGTACCCCACCCCACTCACTATCTGATAGGAAGTTAGAATATAACACTGTCCATGGATTTACTTACCCACTAGTTTACAAGGCTTACAAGCATATTATACATATACATGCCATTTTCTTGTTGCACATTTTTCTCTCTTCATAAATTGCAAACCACCAAACATCTCCACCTCCAAGTCAAATAGGTCCCTGTCAGTCAGGGAATCCAAAGACATAACAATAAATGTAGTTGCACAAATGGGGGTGTGAACATATACACATATGCCTGCATAAATTTTTTGCCTGGTTATAAAATTATAATAATAAAAACCCTCACAACTGCAATGGATTTTCATGCCTTTGGTGGTCTGCCAAGACTTCTTCTAGAAGTAGCTATAGGTAGGTCATCAACTGATGGTTAATTGGTAATCTTTGAATTGCCAAGATGATTTGTGAGCTACCCAAAAGAAAAACCAATCAGGTGGATTATTTTTGAAAGAATTAAAATAATAATAATAATATAAGACTACCCACATGTACATTTTGTGTCATCCCTACAGACACAGAACAAGTATTGTGGAATAAATATTTCAAATTCATGTTACATTTTGAAATATTATTTTGGCCAGCAATCATTTGCTTGAGGAATATTGAGTTGAGTCCAATCTAACTGGGCAAGGAGGCTCTACTCCAAGGACGCTCTACTCCAAGGACACCTAGAGTAATGCCATTGCAAAAAAACTATTTATAGGACCCAATGGAAATTGGAATATTGGCTAATAATAGATAAGTGATAAGAATTTTAGAGCCAAATGATAGAGCAAACTGTACAAGGATGCCCTGTGCTGTGAGTCTAAATGTAGACCCATTGCCATTGAAAGCAGCTGGCATATATAATGATGATATATTTCAATTTAGAAGTGATGCTCTTAGCAAGGGTCTTGTAGTGATTAAGTATATTTACTTTTGCATCAAGGTCCTAGATTCGATTATCCTCTCCTGTAATGTCCCGTGTATAAAAAAAAATAAATAAAAGCCACGCTCCCAAATAAGAAAATTGCATGTGACTTGGAATAATCCAATTATATTTGCATACAGATCATGGGTGTCCAATCTTTCTGTAAAAATATGTACAAATACAAGACCGTCTTCAGTCTTCTTCACGAGCCTCATTTATGCTTCCCTCAATCATTATTAACATTGTGAGAGTGAAATCCAATGGGGCTTATAAAATAGACAACATATCTAACTCTTCATTAAGTGGAAGAGCAAGAGGAGCCTCTTCTGTTCCCCCAGTGGATAAAATTTATGTCACACAGGCCCTTCTTAGTGACCCCAAAAAGTAGCTTCTAGCTAGCAAGAAGAATTATAATTAAGTTTTAAGATGGGGGGTTTTGCTAGCAAGAGGAAGAGCAATTCAAGTGAGAAAGTAGATGTTGGTGGGTTGAGAGAAAAGGTGAGGAATATTCAAGAGGAAATGAGTGGGATGGTGTATGAGAGGAAGAAAGAGAGTGCAGCATATGAGAGGGACATGATGGTGTTTGCATTCAAGGAGGCTGAGTGGAAGCAAGAGAAGAAGAAGATGCGGGAGGAGGTGAAGATGTTGAGGAAGGTGGTGGAGGAGAAGGAGGAGAGAATTAGAGGGATTGAGGATGCAGGGGTAGTTTTGGGAGCTGGAAATAATAAGAGTGGTGGGGAGAAGGAATGGAAAGTGTTGTTGGCTGAGCAAATGAGGGAGGAGAGAGCAAGAAGAGATGAGACTGTGGAGAAGTGGAAGCAGCTTTATCTGGCTATTAAGATGGAGCTTGATGAACTCATTCAGAGGACACATTGTGGTATGTAAATCTCTCTCTCCCTCTCTCTGTCTCTCTCTCTCTCTCTCTCTCTCTCTCTCTCTCATGGAATTATGTATATGATGCAATTTTCGTGTTTAATTATATTTTGATGATAACCGACATCAGGATTTAGCAGTAGGTGCATGGTTCTCAATTTCTTTCTTCATCTGAAAGTAAGTGATTTTTTCTGTTCTCACCACAAGCAAAAAAGCATAAAAAGCAGAATTTTCTACATGTTCATTTTTACTGAAAGTATATTTAAGAATTTGGAATTTATGAAAAATGGAATGGCTTGATTCCTATGTATAGTTAACCAGATCTAATCTTCATAGATAACGTTTTTTCTTTCTAATCTTCCCACATGTTCATTTAAATTACATGTTCTTATAAATTCAAGCTCCCTCATACGACAAGCAATTTGGTCTGGTTGAATCGCTTGTTTAGTATGAACATATATATATATATATGTGTGTGTGTGTGTGTTGATATAATAGAGCAATGGCATTTACTGTAGAAAATGGGCTGTACTGGAGAGCAGAGGAGGAAGACACTGTGGAAGAGCTAAAGAAAGACATCAAAGCCAAAGAAGAAATGATTGCAGGCCTAAAATCCAGAATAGTTTCTATGGAGCATGAACAATACAAGAAGGAACGAGAGATTGACATATTAAGGCAAAGCTTAAGAATCATGAGCTGCAAGAAGACACTGCAGGTCACTAAGAATGTTTCTCGAGATTCACAGCCTGTGAATGTGAAACAGGCTAGAAAATTGTAATATAATTTTATTATCACGACACTGACAGTTAAGTCACTACTGTGTATGAAGTATGATGCCCAAAGCATGAGGTGCAATGGAACAAGTTAAAGATTAAAATAATTTGGCACAACTTTCACGTACTTACTTTTAGAGCTTATAGCTACAGTGATTTTGCTGAGAACATTTACCTCGTACTTGGGCGAAAGTTCGAGGCTCCCCTCTTCCTTTGGCCTCATTTGAATTATTGCTAAGAAGCTGCTAATACATGTGATGTACGGATCCTAATCGTGATTAACCAAGAAAAATACAAAGTCTTCCCAGAACCAGCCATAAGAGTAAGGGCAATCCAGCTGAGGATACATAGATGGGCTACAACCTGGTGAAATTATACAATAATAGAAGATGAATTCTATATGTGGGCTCCGCCTGAGGAGCGTCAGAGATGAATAATTTTTCAACAGGACCACAACCTTAGTGGTGTCTTATCTTCTCTTTTTGACATGTGTGTGTCTTATCTTCCTTGGGCCTAAAACTATAGGCTTCTTACTAGGCTCCAATCCAAACCCTTATTATCTTGAGGAGAGACTCCCACGAAACAGGACAACACTATTTTATCATTTCAGACCAATAATACTAAAACAGGAGAGACCAATAATACTTTCACGATTCTTTGATCACACAGTGGTTCTAATATAGTTGTATGAAATGCTATGTTTTGAACATTATTTTTCATTGTGGAGCTACCACTGTTAAGATATGAGCCAATAACCCCCTTCTTCACACATGCTCGCATGCGTAGACGGCAAATAAAATGCGCATACATACCTCTTACAACTAAGGCTTAGTATAATGGAGATAACTGTTCATATCTTGACAGCAAAAGCCACTCTCTGCCAATATTCTTAAACTCGCTTAAAGCTTTTAATACCAAGTGATATATGTCTACAGCAAAGCTTCTGTCTGTCTCTGTTCTTGTATTTGTTTCTTTATTTATGCGGTACCGCTGTTTTTGAGAAATTTCCTTCCCTCCTCTGCAATGTGGTGTCAATCCTGGCACTTGACCTTTTTTCCATTCGAAAACTAAGCTTAGTATTGCAGTGTCAAACCAAGAAAGGTGGTGTGTGCACATAAAAGGGTATGAGCTTTGTTTCGAGAGAGATGAGACAAAGATAGAGAAATTGAGAGTGACATAGGCAACATAAAAAAGTTTAAAGAAATCAAATGTAGACCATGGTTATGAAAATTGTTTGTGGGAATAGACTTGTGATATTTGTAGAAAACTATACAAACTTTGAGTTACAAATGGCTGCTGATGTTGTTCCATTTCATAAAAATCCTGTATACAATGTACAATTTGGAGAAATATATGGCACCTGACTGGAGGTATGTTGCAGGCACAATGCCTAGAAGCATTGGCAATTACGAATGTTCAAAGGCATGTTTAAGTCCTGTTGGATGCCATCCTCAGCTAATTTTTATGTTTCTTTGTTCATCTGACACTGCCCTTGCTGCTGCAACTTGGTAATTCGATCTCACATTCTGGAAAGAAGAAAACAGGTTAACAAATTACAATGAGATAAGGAGGTATTACAACAAATAGTAACTTACAACTAGAGGAATTAACAACTTACAATGAGATGAGGAGACATTACAACTCATGGAGATAATGTAAAGGGAATTAAAATAGCCCCTACTTCCCTCAAATACCAAATTGAACCACCAAAATATGACAAATTAACAAATAACATCTATAAGTTCGACCCATGAATGTACCTCTAGCAATGTGATGTAGTAAAAATCTTCCATGTGCTGCATAAGTGCAGTCCCATCTCTAATTGAACTGAATATATTAATTTCAGTCTCTAATATTTTCTCGATAAGTTCCATCTCACCCTTCATCTGTAGGATAAAATCACCCTTAGTCAAACTTCTGATAAAAAAACCAGAAAAGCTTCATCTGGAGACAAACTTTAACTCATTAAGAATGATTTTTTGAACAGTGGGAAGACTGTTAAAGAAAAACACACTGGAGCAGGCATTCAAAAGATATCTTAACATCAAATTGAATCCTACTTGACAAGAATGGTCCGTGAAAAGGAGACCTAAAAACTAGACGATTCAGATCATGACTCATGACAGCATCTTGTGGGATGGGTTACAATTTTGCTAAAATAAGGACATCTTTATTAGAGAATTATTACATATACTCCTGGTGAGATGAGATATAGCGAGGATGCAATCAACATAGCAATTTTTTAAAATTGTTTTCATAAGTTTATCTGTAAGAAGAAAATCGTTAAATGCAGCCGGGGCATTAGTCACATCATGAACATAACAAAGATAATTCATTTTAATTTCTTGGGATCTTATGACTGATTCTTTCCTGATCTTGTTTGGAATCTGGTTTTACAAATAGTAAAGAGGGACAAAGCTTCAGTTTCAATTCTGCCTTGCATCCCAAGATATAAACGCTAGAGAAAGGCTCAAGAAGAACTGATCAGACTTCGACTATAAATATGTTCTCTCTCTCTCTCTCTACTATATTAAAACATGTCAGCAGGCGTTCGAAATTGAAAACACTGATATAGATATGTGGACATATGAATGTGATATTAGACATCCATAAGCAAACATACTACCAAAAGAAAAAGATTAAATGAGGCAAAACGTACAAATTCACTGATAAGCGCATCTGGTGTGTACTCCCCAATCACATCACCCTGGTAACCATCTCCAGAAAGCTCAATATTGTCCTGGATAGAGTCATTAGCTCAGCTTTATGTAAAAATGTATTATATTTTGTATCAGTCTTTGTATTCATTCAGCAAGGATTTCAATGTGTTATAAATCACATAAATTGAACTTTGTCCAGCATTGCAGCTGAAGTATTGAAGAGATATGGAATAGGAATTCAAATTGTTGATGCCTTGTGATTTGAATTAATCAGTTCAGTCATGCAGCTTGGCAGGGAGTTTAGAGCATCCCCTGCCATGCATTTACTGGGGAAGGAACTTAAATGACTGTGAAGCATGTCAAACCTCAAAGAGAAAAGGATTTTTCCCATGGAAAATGCCAATAAACCTGTACTTAAGAATACCCTAATTGGCGCAACTTTGTTACTGTACATATATACTGGGGGAAGACATTTTGGGTATAAGGGAAAGAAGAGTGCTTTCTGATCATAAAAAAGGACCCCAAAACAATTTCACACTGCTTTCACTTTAAGATGACAAGTAGACTTTGAATTGAAGCAAATAAAGACAATTCGGCCTTTCTAAAATGTGATAATTATATATAAATATATACACACATATATGTATATGTATATATATCTGCTACGCCAACAAGTTTTAGAGGATCATGTCAATTAGCTAGAAGGACAACATTTACACTGTCCATAAAATATAAATTTAAATAGCATATACCACGTCCATCTATCAAGAAATTAAAAATCCTGAATTAGGTTTCACACAGTCAGAAGTTTAATTGGAGAATTGACAGTGAACTACCCACCAAGGCATTTCTTAGGTCTCCTGTTGCTAGGTAAACAGGTTGAGCTACATGACAGTAACCCATCAAGCGGGGGACTGTTGGTATAATGTCTCTGTGGTTTACAACTCTCCAGCTATCTTTGACTTTCTGCAGAGGTAAGTTTTGCATGTTGCATAAATATTCACCAAACAAATACGCATGTGACATCCAACACATAAACTTTCACATATTTAATAATTATTTCAACTTCATGAGGCAAATTTGAATATTACAGTGGATCTGACTTCATCATACCTGTAAATTTAAGTCTAAAGAGTTCCATATTTACTATCATAAAACTCTAACATGTATAAATTCATATATAATATACTGGTAAATATTTAGATAGATAGTGAGAGAACGAGTGAGTGGAGGAGTATTCTAATGAGTAAATTCCTTTATTGTAACACAATCCTAGATTTGAAAATTATTTTCTGCAAGACTCTGACAAGATTAGCAGCTACAGTGTAGACCAGAAATTACCCTGTTGTAAAAAACAATGAATTGTTCCAACCAAGATGACTGCAGCAGAAACAATAATGAAGCCATAGAAAAGAAAGATGAGAGGGTAATCACCCAACACTCAAATGAAGAATTAAAAGCCAAGCAATGGAGAACAGCTAAAGAATTACTATTAAAAATCTTACCTCATTATAAACTTCGGCAAATTTTTTGTTACCGACCCTAGGAGATCCGAAGTTATACATGGTCACAGAAATCACTCCGCGCCTAATACACATAGAAAATTCAATGTACAAATCAAAGCATTTGTTACAACTATAAGGATGATAGGTTTATGTTATGTTGCTAACATCTCAGGATATTCAAGTCATAAAGAAATATGTCAGGGTGGTTGTCTATCAAAGCATTTCTAGGTTTTATTTTTCTTTTGGTCAATAACTTCTACACCAAAAAGGCTTCAAAGGTGAAATAGCACGGGTGAAAAGAAACACTATTTACAGTCATAAAGGGAAGATTGGATTAGTACAAGTTAAAATCAAAGCCCAACATAACCTATGGTTAATGATTTGCCTGTGCATGAATACGAATTCTTTCACGTGCAAACTTACTATGATACGATAAAGAAGAATAATAACTTCACTGAGTAGAATATATGAACTCACTTTGCTAATTGACTTGATGAAAGTTCAAGAGCTAGGAGGGTAGATAATGCACCACCTAGACTATGACCAGTAACATAAACATGCCATTTGTGCAGCGGCTCAGCAGGATCATCACTGTTACAGAAAACCACTTAATTTTTGCTTTGACAACTGAAAAATCAAATTCCATGATGCAAATGCAAAATGGACACCAAAAGGAGAGAACCCATACTTTGAAAATCGCAAAGAATAAATGGACATCAAAATAAATAAATAATTAACATCTGGTTTACTCTAAAGGTTCCAAGATTTTATCGTTGAAAGGACTTCAGTGCGCATATATAAAGGATGCAAGTTATGTTAGTGAACCACATGCCTAATGTATTTAACTGAAGCAAACTGATTCCTAAATATTCTTTTAGATAATACCTGTCCTCTGCTGCTTGACTTGTATATAAGTAGGACAGTCGCTTCATGCTCAGAAAATAAGATTAAAAGATTAAAAAAATCAAAACTTACATATAACCAATTGCCAATTTCATGAGAGAGATGATCCTGATCCTGACAGAATCATATGCACTTAAGAAACCACTGTGAACCTGAAATAACTTAATCACCGTCAATAAATACATAAAGATTGGATTTTGTCAATAATCTGTTCATCTCGTCCATGAATGAGTTGTTTTTGCTTACTTGAACTTCTTCCTTGAAGTCTCCACCTATCCTTTCAGGATTTAGCCTAAAGAGGTATAGAATCCAACATTACAAAGTATAATACTTAACTTAATGGGCATATCTGAAATTGTGGAATATTAATTTAGACAAATCAATCAACAACCATTGAGAAACTTAGTGCAAATGAGATCGTCTAAAACCTCAACTGATTGGCAACCCAGATAAAGTGACTGGGTCAGGGGTCACCACTCCGACCGGCCGCAGTTGGACCATGACGTCATTCTCATGCATAAATTAAACAAAATTGTCTTAAAGTTATTAATGTAATAGTTAAATACAAGCTATCAGTAGCATAACAGCAAGTGTTGCTAGCCCCAACCTTTAATTCATTGTCTTCTACCTTAAGGTCTGTGGTTTGAATCCAAAATCAACTTTCAAACCATACTTTTCTGTCAGAGAATAACTATATTTGAAGGCTTTAATTGATTCATCAAACTTTGAATTATGACTCAACAGTAATGGCAGCTGCATTAACCAATGAGAGCGCCACCAAAAACAGTATATTTTGCACATTGTACATTAGAGATGATATTAAAACTCATTTGCAGTTTGAATCCAAAATCATCTTCAAACCATAATTTTCTGTCAGAGAATAACTACCAAGTTTTCTTCAACCACAACTAGTTCGAAGGTTTGCCAGTCAAACCAATGTCGGACAGTCTAACTTCCAAGTGGGTTATTAAACATAAAATGGATCCTGTACTAATCCGGATGACTTCCTGTACTAATCCGAACTTGAAACCAGACCATTCAATGTTCCAACCGGCTGGTCCAGTCTGGACACTTATTACATGCAATATGACTCCAAAGAAAATTAGGAAGAAAGATCACAAATCACTAATGTCGATCAAATAAACAAGTTATAACATGATAAGTACAAAGATGTTACCCAGCAGGAGCTAGCATTAAATCTGTTCGCAAGTCCTTCCATCTTGCCTGCAAAAATTAGAGTAGAGGTATTTTGAGCTGGAAGATACATACCTGAACCCCATATTTGCACAAAAACAAAATATAACCTACCTGTTCTGTTCCCCTGAAAGCGATAACTAATCTTTTCCGGGAAGAATCGCACCAAATTGCCACCTGCAGCTTCCTATAATTTAGTCATCCACAATATAATTCTCACAATTAATTGACAGCCTTTTGCCACATATAAGGTTTTATGATTATTCGGATTTTAGAGATGAACTATAACTAGATAAAGAAGCTCCTCGGTCCTCTCAAAAGATTAAAATCATACCTGCGTGTCTGTCGTCGCATTGTCTAAGAAACATAGTTTCTCAAATTCAGACTTTATAAAACTTGGATGCCCCATAGAAGTAGCAAGCATCGCCCAAGCCTCCATGGCACTTTCTGCAGTAGAAAAGAGTTCTTTCATCTCCTGAGCTCCCTGGGAGCTAGCAAGCTTCTCGTTGATGGGATATTTCAAGGCATCATCTTCTACATTGCTAGTATCCTCTTCTTTAATTTTGCTCCTTCCAGCAAGATTTGCTTCCTTGTTTGATTGAGATACTGCTGCAGTTAGAACCATTAATGTTCCTAAAACAGAATCAGTTTGCCTTACTAGGTCCCTTGTCGCTTCCTTAATATCTGGAAGTGAAGACTGAATCATGCTAACAGAAAGTGGGCCACTTATTTTATCATTATCAACATCTACGCCTTCTGGAGTCGCAAGCCCTGAGTCAATATAAGATGCTTCTGCTATCTTTCGTGACTGCAAACCAACTTTGTTTAATAAATCAAACCCATCCCACTTTAGTTTCTCTGGAATTGGGAGACCAAATTTCTCAACAACATTTTGATTAATTTCATTGGCAAAGTTCCTCCAAAAATTCTTATTTGATTGCCTTTCCTCACCAAGTTGTTTCACGGGTTCAGGGGCATAACCATTCTCCACACCACCATTATCTGCATTGGAATCATCTGAATTGCTCCCTTCTTTGAAGCCTGTATTATTTAAAGAAAGTTCTGCTATACCCTCCATCTGGGAAGGCACGTCTGACATACCAGCAGAATTATTAGATTTCCTAGTGCCTTCTGTGTTATTCCCATCACTACTTGAAATCAGATTCTTCAAAAGGTAGGCATTATTGAATGACTTTAACTGCCCAAAAGCATATTCCACAAATTCACGTGCTTGCACAGTGTCAGAGCCAGCAAGCATTTTTAGAGCAGGCTCAAAACCAGTTTTACGGAGAAAGTCAGAAACAAAGGGGACCCTCCTCCACCACATTTTTCCCTCGTCAATTTCATCAAAACTTTTATAGTTGACCTGAAAGCTCAACACTAGCAGTTATAACTCAAACAGAACACTACGTCAAAAGAGAAAATCAGTGTGAACATATATAATATTGCAGAGCCCAGTCCACAGACCATCACAGCAAATATAAACTTAGATGCTTAAGATTAACAATAGAATTAAAGTATCAGTAGTTGAAATAACAAAACTTCATACGAAAGAAGTTCCCAATTGAACCACACATAAACAATTTACGAAACTTACATTACAAGCAGAGAACTATTAGCAGGTAAATAAAAAGGACCATACAGGCTATAGCATAGAAGAAAACAAGAAGATTAAGCATCAATTTAAGTCACTGAAAGAACTGACAACTTGTAAGCATCCCTCTGTATAAGGAGAATGTAAAACACCCAAAATTCTGGTGATTTTTTTTTAAATAATGATAAAAATTTTCCTTTTTTTCTCTGAAAGGAAAAAGGCTACTCAAGGTTGCATTTCCTGAGAATCAAACGTTAAGAAAATGTATAAGGGAAAGGACACCCAAATGAAGGCATTCCAAGAAATAGAAGAGTCTCATTCCTTCCCAGAAATCCTCAACACATCTGAGATCTTTTGGCAAGAAAAAGACTTGAAGTGAATGGAACTTTCTCATGGTGACTTGTATTGGCATATACGCATACAAGATGAGCTATAGTAGGTTTATACAGAACACGTAGTAATTTTTTGTTATACATGAGATCCCAAATTGTAAGGTGTATTCTCACAACAACAGGAGACAATGCAACATTCTTCTTCTCTCTGGAACCATCTACCTATAGCAAAATTACATTTCACCAGGAAAACGTACCTCTAGGTGTAACTTTCCACCACCTCCCATTCCTCCCAATTCCACCAGTACATCATGCGAATTTCCTAGAAAAATACACGTGTTAATCATTTTGAAAAGTAAAATTATACAGCCTCACTAACAATAATTGATTTGATTTTTACCATCACAAAGGCCTTCCAGACTGATGCCTGCATTCCCCATTCGTTTATGTGGAGTTACTAGGTTTGCATCCCAAGCTGCTACCTAAAAATTGATGCCAGATATTAGGAAATTAGAAGCTATGAAGCAACTTGAAAATAACACTAACAGTAATTGGATAATTAACATATCATTTAATAACATTAGAAGTTGACATCTCTTCCCTCTGAAAGTATTCTTAGGCAATACAAGATCAATATGATTATTACAATAGCAAGAATAAGAACAACAATGCTGAATGCAGATAACTAAGTGCAACATATGGTTCTTCATAGGCTGGGAAAACAGAAAGCTATAAATGACCAATTAATTCTTCAGAACGTTTATTTTTTTCTCATTCTTAATCATGCTCATAAGGTCAGATGATAACAGGTCTGCATTCCGGGTAACAGGAAACTTTGGAGAACAGGATATGATTGACATCTTAAAAAGAGAGCTAACATGCCAAGAATGTAGCAGTACTTATGAAAGGAACTTAATCTTCAAGAGTAAAAAGTTAAAAACCCTCTACATCAGTAATATTGTAGATAACTGGCCCTGGAAAGAGGAGATATCCATTCACAAACAGTTATTAGAAACAAGAAAATTATTTCCCTTCACATACAGAGAGATGAAAACATTTTGTTGCGGAGTGACTGCAGTCAATTTTAAGGAAGGGGTCTTTTCAATTTTACTTCTTTTTTTTTTTTTTTTTTTTTTTCTACAACTGTTTCCTGATTTTAAACACAGAAAACTGAAGAAAATAAATGAAATTATAGGCAAGACCTTTCTGTATGGGAAGTAAAAGAGTACAGATAATGTAAGAATACATGTTGACCTGCAGATTTATGGTCGGAGGCTGCTTGATATTGAAACTGAAGTTCTCGTTCCATGTTGGCTCTTTCGTCCTGCAGCCATTACATTATTTGTAAATAAAATCAAGCTTATGAGTTGAATTAAAGCAAATGTCCATGAATTTTGTGGATCCACTGAAATTTTTATGATGATATGTTTATGTTATCTGTCATGAAGGCAACATGCAATACGTTTTAGATATCTCACATATTTAAGTTTCCATGATACTTTTCCTACATAAAGAGGCAGTCAGAAACAAAAGATTCATTATCAGCAAACAGAAATTAATCAATTAATAAGAAAGTTTTCCAACTCTACCAATTCTAACAAGCAATGACTAATATACAGGTGTGTGAAAAACGTAACTAACCATAAAAATAAAGTTGAACTTTGCACAGAATGAGAAGATGACAACAAAAAGAATTATGACATATATACAGATTGAAGAGCTATAAATTGTGTGTGTATATATACAGAGTCCGCTCCTCTACTGTTTGACTGGACGCTAGAGCGCCGCTTGTGCTTGTCAATTGATCAGCAAGCATGGCCAATCAGTTGACACTTCATTTAACGCAAAATATGCCTTTTTAGAGCTTAGGATTAGGTTTTAACTCTCGGGTTTTGGGTGTTGCTACACCTTCGAAGAGATCCAAGTAAATTTTTCATTTCAAGCGAAACAAGAGCAAGATCATTATATTAAAATCTAAGGCATCAGAAAAGTCTTTAAGCAAGCTTTGTTAGTGAACCATAAAGATTATCATTCTCTTTAATCTGTGGACAGGGATCAAAGATTTAAAATTACACATGAAAGTAAAGTCGCAAACCTTACCCCCATTTAACCTTGCTTTTGACAACTTGACCATCTAATTGCATGACCACATATGGATCACTTGTTCCCTAAAAGCACATCAAATGTCAAATAAAAAAGCAAAAACTAAAAGGAAAAAAAGAAACAAATAAGAAATGTGAATTACATGTATAAAAGAATACAGAAGCCTACAGTAGTAATTAATCACTGTAATCCGTAATGCAGAAAAGGTTGAAACGAATAACCAACCCATGGATCCATGGCAGGTAAGTTGAGGCCTTTTTTCAGTTTAACTAACAATTCGCCATCATAGATCTCACGTACAAATGACCTGCGTGCACGAAAAGCATTTTGTAACTGGCCATAAAAGTTACAAATTTTTCAGCTTATTTGTAACTTTTCCCTAGAAACATGAATCAGTATAACTGTATAACTAAATGCATACAACTAAAAATAAGAAGTATCTGATAAGGAACTGAATGCATACTCTGAAAGATACACTGTCTTACAATCTGCAGCATCAACTTCTCGCCTCCCAATATTATCCTAAACCAAAAAAATAAATAAATAAATAAATCCAACAAAAATCAAATGAATTTGAAACTAAAACGCTTAAGGTAATCCACCATCAGGATCCCAAAAAAGCTTAGTTTTCACACACTTCCTCAGTAACTAAACAAAGCTTCAGGAACCAAACACCAGTCAAGCTCACAGCTAAAGTTCTTTCCTTTTCCTCAATTTTTTAAGAAAGCAAACAATTCAATATGACCCAAAAGAAAAAGAAAAAAGGAATTTCAGTTGGGAAACATTTACAGGAGGGCTGCTATAGGCCTCGAATGCAAAACCGGCAAGAACCACGGCCAAATTGATATCAAAAGGAGGCCTTTCATTTCCTTCCTCAGCAGAAACCTTCTCAACCTCAGAACCAGCTCTGCATAAGCAGCAAAGCGAGTAAATTCCATCTCTGCCCTTCCCATTTCCTCTAAAAGTTACCCTAACTTTCCCGGAAAATGAGATGGGAAAGCGCAGTGAAAGCTTGGGGTTTTGGAGGCCGTGGAGCTTGGGGGAGAGAGAGGAGACACAGCGGTGGAATTGAAAATTGTAATGATGGGTTTGAAGAGAAGCCATGGCTGAGTTACAGTGTGGAACAAAGTGGCAGATGTGTAATTTGGTGGAGAAGGGGAGGAGATTTTCGTAGAGGTGGAGTGGTGGAGTGGTGGAGTGGCGTATGGTATCTCCCTGTTCCATGCAAGTGGAGAGGAAGCTATGAGAAGAAACTAGCAGCTATGAGAAGAAACTAACTTTAGCGGGTAGTGTCGTTACGCTTTTACAGTTTTGCCTGTCATAATCGAGTTTTTTCATTTCTTTTTCAAATTCAAAAAATAAAAATATTTTTTTATTATAAAATAACAAGGAATGATCATAAATAAAATCAAAATTGTACAACATTGGGCAGCTTATAGATCTCTTTGATGGAGGGATTCTTCAGCTCGCCATAAATTGGAGAACTCTAACAATAAAAGGGATAAAAAAGTGGAATAGGGAGTATTTGATTACAGATTTTTACATGGAATCACAAATATTTTTTGGAAAATACGCATCTTTGTTCCTGGTTCAATGTTTTATTCAACAATGCCTTTTTTTAGAAACTCATTCAAAAATACCCTCTATAAAAGCTCCCTATTAGCCACGTATCACCTTTTTATCACTATTTTTTGTCGTGCGAAATTGGTCTTTGCTCTCTCTCTAAATTATGCTCTCTTTTTTTCGCTGCTTCTTCTTCTCATCTCTGCTCTTTCTGAGATGACACCCCAAATTGCTTTTTTCTTTGCTTCTTCTTCTTCCTTGCTATGCTCTATATAAGATGAAACTCCAATTTTGTATCTCCTCTCTTTCATTGATTCTCAGTCCTAATTCTCAATTCTAATATTCTTTTCAGGAGCCCAAAGACCCATCTTCTTCATCCATACCACTAACCACCACCAACAGGTTTGGCAAACTCAATTTGTGATATTTGTTCTTGAAATGGTGGATTCGCATTAATGAACTTTAAATTTTTATTTGAAACAAAACCATTTACTTGTTTGAAACCAAACAAAAAATTTCCAAGAACGACTTGAAAAGAAAAAAGGTGATACAATGACAATAGAATACAATACCGAGGCAAGACGACGATAATAAAAAGGCAATACAATGACAATAAGAAGGCAATACAAAAACTTCATACTCCCAACTGTATAATTTTATTTCTAAGACTCACTTAAAAAAAAAGGTGATACGATGGCAATAACTTTACAATAGAAAGGCAATACAACCCCAATAAGAAGGCAATATTGTCGTATTGCCTTATTATTCTGGTCGTATTTTCTCCCTATTGTGAGTTTATTGCCGTCATATCACCTATTTTTTTGAAGCATACCTATATTTTTGAAGCATGTCTTGGAAATAAAATTAAATAAGGACCCTCTAGTTGCATTAGTTTATACTGTATAGATATTAATTTGCTAGTTTCAAAATATCAAAAGCCGATATTGAAGAGAAATTTCACAGTAAATCAATCTGAGAGTTCAATTTTTTCTTTTTCTTTTTGTGTGGGAATGTTTGCCTTTGATCTACTCTTAAGTGCTACTAAATTATGTTACTGCACACATTATCTGTCGTAGAGAATTGCTTGCTGAGTTGGAGTGTTCTTGGTAATTGCTTCACTTTTCAAACAACACTTTACATGAAGGATATTACCACCTCTCGTGAATATGTAAAAATGATCTTATATCTTATTTTTATTCAATAATATGTAAAAATTATGTGTATAGTACGTTAATTTTGTGTGTATCAAAGAAAATTTTGTAAAAAAACACGTGTATTAAATATGAAAAAATACATACGTGTACAATACGATTATTATATGTTTGCTTTTTTTTAAAACGTGTATTTTCTAAACTACTCTTTTTGATAAATGAAATTCGAGGAAATTATTTATATTTAAAATTTAAAAAAAAAAAACCAGTATAGGCACAAGACTATACTATTTATTTAAAAAGTTATAAACAAAAAACAAAAAATAGTATAGCCGGCCGGCTATACTATTTATTATAAAAAAAAATTTATACTATTTAATTATATTATATTTAAAGCTTATCACCACGGGCCTATACTATTTAAAAAAATAAAAAAAATTGAAGTATTCGGCTATACTATTTAATTATAATATATTAAAACAATATCGTCATGTGGCTATATTATTTATTTAAAAAATATATAAAAAAAACTACAATATAGCTCTGCGGCTATACTATTTAATCATAATATTATTTTATACGTAGAGGGATGCATTCATCTGTTAAAAGACATGTAGAGAAGCATTTTGTATTTGATACGGCACATGGGATTTTAGGACATGGCATGCTTTTGCTTATGCTTCACTTTTCAAACAACACTTTACATGAAGAACACTACCTTATCTCTTACTACTATACCCATAAATCCTTTTTTGAAATTGAAAATTTTGTCAAAAAAACATGTATTAGACATGAAACATGCGTGCGTACATGTATTTTGTGTTTACTTTTTAAAAAATGTGAATTTTCTAAACCACTCTTATCGATAAACGAAATTCAAGGAATAAAAATTAAAAAATAAAGAGCTCAGTATAGCCGCCCGGCTATACTATTTATTAAAAAAACCTGACGTATTATTAAAAAAAATTAAAAAACTGAAGTATGACCGTGTGGCTATCCTATTTACATATATTATATTATATCTTAAGCGTATAGACACTTGGTTATACTATTTATAGGAAAAAAACTTTTAAAAACTGAAGTATAGCCGCCCGGCTATACCATTTTTTTAATTTTATTTTAAATATAATATAGCCGCGCGGCTACACTATTTAATCATAATCGTATTTTATACGTAGAAGATGCATTCATCTTTTAAAGACATGTAGAGAAGCATTTTGTATTTGATACGGCACATAGGATTTTAGGACATGGCATACTTTTGCTTATGCTTCACTTTTTAAACAATACTTTACATCAAGAACATTACCTTATCTCTTACTACTATACCATGTATTGTGTAAAAAAAAAAAAAAATACGTGTATTAGACATGAAACATATGTACATACATGTATTGTGTGTTTACTTTTTAAAAAACGTGAATTTTCTAAACTATTCTTATTGATAAACGAAATTGAAGGAAAAATGTTATTAAAAAAATAAAGAACCTAGTATAGCAGCACGGCTATACAATTTATTAAAAAGTTTTTTTTAAATGCAGTACAGCCGCGCAGCTATACTATTTACGAGACAAATTTGGAAAAACTGTAGTATAGCCGGACGGCTAGACTATTTAGTTATGTTGAATTTAAAAAATATAGCCGCACACCTATTTTTCATTGAAGACATGAAAGTTGTTGATTCCATTGCAAGACCTAGTCAATTATTTTGTGATAACAAAGGGGTGGTGTTCTTTTGCAAGAATAACAAGAGGTATGCTGGACTCAAACACATGAAAGTAAAGTATCTGCTAGTTAGAGAGAGTTCGAGAAGGTTCAACTTCTGTTGATTATATCAACACTACAGAAATGCAGGCAGATACTTTGAATAAGGCAATCCCAAACAATTTGTTTCAGAGGCATGTGATTAACATGGGGTCTAGTTTTGAGGATGCTTTTAGTGGGAGCTTTATCTTTTGATAATCTTAACTAGTTTGTTTAAGTTTACTTTCATACCATAAGCTTGTTTTAAGCTGTAGGTGAGATCATATATGTATAAACATGTAGAACGTAAAGTGGACCTGTCATAAGATGAATGTATAACGTCAAAATTAAGATTGTTCATCTTATGATGTTGACCATAACTTATTGGTACTCTATGTGGATATGATTGCTTATTGTGATTATAGGTGGATGATATCTTATATTGAATACCATGTCTGTAGTCCATTGAGTTGATGATATTTGACAGCGAGTGTGGTTTAGGTATTGTTATCAAAATGTTTCTCCAAACTGTGCACATAAGGAAATAATTCTTGTTTCTTAAAGAAGAGCCTTAAATGGATGTTTCACTCAAGTGGGGGAATGTTAGAACTCCTTATTGAGTTCACATCTATTTAGGACTCCTAAATGGACAAGGATAGAAGGGAGAGATAGAGTTGATATTCTCGGATAGGTTTGATAGAGTAGGAGCTCTATCTCACTTGTAGAATATCTATTTACATTAGGTTATGGATACTCGAGGTAATAAGGAAAAACTTGGAGAGTTCCTTTATGGGCAAGGAACCTTAATGCTCTCATCCACCAATACAGACTCGCATTCCTACCCCTTTATAGGATGGAACAAGAGTGTATAGAGAGAGGAAGACCAAGGCTATTCGTGTGTGCCAGTTGCTGCTGCTGTGCTTGTTTTCAATGGCTTCTCAAGGTTTGTGCTTATAGGTGTGAAATAGATCTTACAAAGGGATTTAAGAGCAACGATCGGAGCAATTTCTTGTTCTTCAAGAAAAGGAGCCATCCATGAGAGGACCCAAGGCAAATACCATTATCACGCAGAGGGTTCTTCAAGTGGTAACTCTTGCCTTCAAGAGTGCGAAATCAAAACCCAATATCATTGGTAAAATGAGGAAGAAAGATCCATGGTGGTGCTGGTAAGCAAGTGAATGATGATGGCGACTGTAATATATATTTGACTGACTTATTCCATGAAGGGCAAACCGCTTCAAATTGAAGTACGTTTTCAACAGACAATTTTGGTAAGATCAAGGCACGAGGTCAATTGGAAGTTCAGACCATCTTGATTTGCTACATATTGTTCCTTTGGAGTGGAGTGGAGTTTTGTCTGCCATTGATATATGATCTTCAAGAGAGGCTCACTTTTAACTTGAAGACATTAAGAAATTTTAACCCTAGCTCTAAGAAAAATAAAACGAATTGATATCAGTGTATTGAGCACTTAAAAATAAAACAAAGTAAACCTAAACCCTAAAACGAGGTTGGTTATGTAGAAAATATATTTCCTTGCATTTAATAGATTACACAAAGTCCATATTTATACTAGTGCAGGATATCTACTTAAGGTAGGAAATAATATAGACATGAATACAATCCGATTTATAGCAGGAAAGGCTAATTGCTATGAGGAGATTGTGAAGTTGACTTTCGTGTAGGCTAGGAAAGGAATGTTGCGTTAACACCCCTTCGCAAACTGGGCATCACAGGATGCACAAGTTTGAAAGACATATGCTGATGGCATGGTTTGTGAAGGGCTTTGGTGAACAGGTCCACAGGTTGGTCGACAGAATAACAAAGCAAACTTGATGACTTCCAAGAGCAACCTTTTCACGGACAAAGTGCCAGTCCAACTCAATGTGATGTGTGCGGGCATGGAAAACTGGATTGGCAGCCATGTACGTAGTGTTGAGATTGGCACAAAAGAGTTGGATCGGGAACCGAAGATGCACACCCAATCCATGAAGAAGGGAGCATAGCCAAGTGGTTTCGGCACAAGCATAAGAGAGGGCACGATATTTCGACTACGTACTAGAGCATGAGAGTATGAGCTGTTTCTTGGAACACCATGAGATGAGGTTAGTTCCAATAGTAATCACAGATCCAGTGGCTGACCAGCGAGAATTGAGGCACCCAGATCCGTATCAGAGTAGGCAAAGAGGCGAGCAGCGGCAGTTTGAGGAGTGAATTGGGTGTGCATCTACGATTCCCGGTCCAACTCTTTTGTGCCAATCTCAACACTACGTACATAGTGCCCTTGATGTACTTAAGTATCTGTTTGGTTGCAACAAAGTCAGAGGTGCGAGGGGCACTCATGAACTGATCAACAGTGCTGATGGCAAAAGATATGTCAAGGCAAGTAGGAGTGAGATACTGTAAACTGCCAACAAGCTTGCGATACTCGGTTGGGTTGGAGATAAGAGCATCATTAGAGACAGAGAGGAGAACCTCGGCAGCCAATATAGTAGATGTGGGTTTGGAATTGAGAAGATTGGCTTTCTGTAAAAGATCATGTGCATATTTGAGTTGATTGATGTAGAGAGTACCATCCTTATGAAGAACTTGTAAACCCAAGAAATAGTTAAGCAAACCAAGGTCTTTGATGTCAAAGTGGCCACCTAAAAGAGAGATGAATTGTTAGTGATGAATGGAATCACTGCTAGTTACCACGATGTCGTCGACATATAGAAGAAGAAAGATGGTATGGGACGCCTGTTGAAAAATAAATAATGAAGTGTCAGCTTGGCTTCGTGTAAAGCCCATAGAGAGAAGGAAAGTACTAATGTGACGGAACCAAGCACGAGGTGCTTGTTTGAGGCCATAGAGTGCTTTGTGGATCTTGCAAACATAAGAAGGACGAGTAGGATCAATAAAACCAAGGGGTTGAGCCATGTAGACATCTTCTTGAAGAAACCCATGGAGAAAGGCATTTTTGACGTCAAGTTGACGAAGGGACCAACCACGAGAAACTGCAAGACTAAGAACAGTGCAAATAGTGGCAAGCTTGACAACAGGACTGAAGGTTTCAGCATAGTCTATGCCCAGACGTTGATGAAAACCCTTGGCAACTAGACAAGCTTTGTAGCATTCAATGGAGCTGCCAGAATGACGCTTAATCCTAAAAACCTACGTGCACCCAACCAAGTTCTGAGACGGAGAGGAAGGAACCAAAGACCATGTATTGATCTCTTCAGTCATGGCGTCATGCCATTCAGTATGCTTAGTGGCCTGTGAAAAACAAGTAGGTTCAGTATGCTCAACAACAGTTAATAAGGCACGAGGAATGGGATATTTGACAATGTCGTCGATATGAAGCTTGGGCTTTTGAATGTCATCTTGAAGGCAGGTGCACATGCGAGGAATAAGGGCATAAGATTACGGAGCTGCTGGAACTTGGGGGTTTGAAGCTGCTGTAACCGGGGGGTTCGGAGCTGCTAACAAAAAGGTTCAGAGCTACTGGAACAAGGGCAGGCACAAGCGGAAAGAGCTGTATGCGAGGGCGTCGGAAATAAGTTTGGAGCAATGGTTGGGAGAAAGTAGAAAAAGTGTCGTTGAGTGGACTAGGAGGTGCGGCGGGGTTGGGGTCATGGGTTGTGACTACAGCAGCTGGAAAGGTGCGCACTAGAGAGGTGCCGTGAGGTTGCGAGTCTGAGTCTTGGGCAGGAGTGATCGATACGGGCCTAGGTGTGGAAGAGGACAGAATTGGACGAAATTCAATATCCACATACTTTGAAGAAGATGATACCTGCAAATGCTCAAATGGAAAATGCATTTCGTTAAATAAAACATGACAGGACGTGTAAACACGACCCATGAAGGGATGTAAACAACGGTAACCTTTGTAGTGAGAACTGTATCCAAAGAAAACACATTCAAGGGTGCGGTTGGTTAGTTTATTTTCAGTATATGGTCCAAGGTAAAGGAAACAAGAATACCCAAACACTCAGAGATGAGAGTAGGAGGGGGATGTTAGAAGAAATGATTATGTAGGGTGTCCCATTGAAGATTAGGAGTAGGTAGGACGTTTATGAGATGAACAGCAGTGAGGGCAGCTTTGACCCAGAGATTGTGGGGAGTGTGAGAATTGGTAAGGAGAGTACGGATCATGGTGGCAATGTGTCTGTGTTTACGTTCAGCCAGGCCATTTTGTTGGAGTGTGTGGGGACATAAGAAACGTTGGTGGATGCCAAGTTGACTGCAAAGATCAGAGAAATCATTATTAACATATTCAGTCCCATTGTCACTTTAAATTATTTGCACAGTGGTGTGAAATTGATTTTTAACCATGGCAAGAAAGGTTGGAAAGTGAGAAAAGACCTCATTTTTACAGTGCATAAGATAGATCCAGGAGTGACAGGAAAAGTCATCTGTAAACAAGACATAATAGCGATAACCAGTAACAGAAATTACCGGGGACATCCATACATCAGAGTGAATTAAATAAAAGGGAGATGGGGCAAAGGTTTTATTACTAATAAAGGATAGTTTGGTGGATTTGCTAAGTGCACAATCCTTACAGAAAGCATGAGAAACTTTAAAGCCTAGAGATGGTGCTAAGTGAGAGAGCACATGATCGGATGGATGGCCAAGGCGACAATGCCAAGCATCACGGTGGTAAAGGCACGGGGGATGGTGGATGAGTGAGAGGAGAGGGAAAGTGGGTAAAGACCATCTTTAGAATGGCCCTAAAAGAGTAACGAACTAGTACATAAGCCATATATTTGATAAAAGTCAAGAGTAAAGACAAAGAAAACTAAAATATCATGAGTAAAACAGGCAACAGAATGAAGATCAGTACGAAGAGAGGGAAGACAAAAGACATTTTGAAGAGAAAATTTGTGAGAACCTAAAGGAAGAGGAAGAGAACCAGTATGAGAGATAGAGAGAGAATCTCTGTTACCAAGAAATACAGAATTATTACCCTGATATGGCTCTTGATTTTGGAAATTAGAAGGACTACTAGTCATGTGATGAGTGGCATCTGTGTCAGGGTACCAAGTGGAGTTAAGTGGCTGCATGAATTGAGTCCCAGCAAAGGAAGGAAAGGATTCTAGGCCATTGTAGCGATAGGGACATGTTGCAGTAATATGTTGATTGGTATTGCAAGTGGTGTACCAAGGAGCTGAGTTGGGCCGGGCAAAGTGTTTGCTAGAAGCTGCAGATTGGGCCCAATAAGGCTGAAAGGAAGGTCAGTTGCTTTGAAATTCAAAACTTGGAGCAAAAAGAGGCCACGGTTGATTAGGCCATTAGGGCTACTGGGAGCCATTCCACTGGTTGCTCCAAGAAGATGAGAAGTTGCGCCAGCCACCACGGCCGTGACCGCACTAGCCACCGAGGCCACCACGCGTGTTGCTGGAAGAGTCACCACCACAGTGAGAAGGGAAGGAAGTATGACCGGTGGTGTGAGAAGAAGATTGGGTGGCCATTAGCGCTGTGTTTTGATCAAGAGAGATTCAAGGAGCCTGTGCGTCAAAAGCTAACAAACGAGCACGAAGATCAGCAAAGTCAGGAAGCAGAGGAAAATTGAGAATTGCCGTGATGAGCATTTTGTAATCGGGTCCTAAACCCCGAAGCACAGTAGTGACAAGTTCTTTTGGGGAGACATTTTCATTGATGGCAGCCAGTGAATCGACAAGAGACTTAGCATGACGAAGGTAAGTATCAATGGGTTGAGAGCCTTTTTGCAAATCCATGAGTTGAAAACGAAGAGCAGATTCACTAGCCATACTGGATTGAGAGAAGTGGCGTTGGAGACACTCTCAGAGATCCCGGGCAGAGGTGCAGCCGACAGTGAGAGAAAGAATGGACTCAGAGAGTGTACTGGTAATGTAGCTAACAATGAGTTGGTCTTGTTGGTACCGCTGAGCATGGGCGGATTGGTTTGGATAAGAGTGGCAATGGTGGTTGTAGGTGTTGCGGTGGTAGAAGTGAAGGTTTGGGCAGAAGGTTGTTTATGAGTGCCATCGATAAATTTCCAGAGGTCATGACCGACTAAAAAGGGATTGAGTTGGAGGAGCCAAAGGAGATAGTTGGAGTCAGTAAGCTTGATAAAATGAGAAGAGTTGGGGCTAGGGAGGGAGATGGTGGATTCATAAGAAGCCATGAGGTGGACCTAGAGGAGGATTGGATCTAATAAGGGAGAAGGAGAAGGTTAGGCTGATACCATGTGGAAAATATATTTCCTTGTATTTAACATATTACACAAAGTCCCTATTTATACTAGTACCGTATATCTATTTAAGGTAGGAAATAATATAGACATGAATACAATTCGATTTATAGCAGGAAATCCAATTTACAGCAAGAAAGGCTAATTGCTAGGAGGAGATTGTGAAGTTGACTTCCGTGTAGGCTAGGAAAGGAAAGCTGCGTTAACAGGTTATTTGGAGATGAAGTTTGGACGATTTTATATTTTATATTTCATTATATATATATATATTTTAAAAAGTTCCTTTTATATTATGTTTTAAAGTTGGTGGAGAAGAGAGGTTGGTTAGAGTGGTAGTGAGATGTGTAATTTGGTGGAGAAGGGGAGAAGATTTTTGTAGAGGTGGAGTGGTGGAGTGGTGGAGTGGCATAGGGTATCAGTGGAGAGGAAGCTCTGAGAAGAAACTAGCCTTGGCCGTTAGTGTCTTTATGCAATCATGGCTGTCATAATTGAGAGTTTTTTTCCTTTTGCAAATTCAAAAAATAAAAATATATATTTTATAAAATAACAAGAAATTATCATAAATAAAAGCAAAATTGTACAACATTGGGCAGCTTATATATCCCTTTTGATGGAGGAATTCTTCAACTCACCATAAACTTTAAACACACGGAAAAAAGGAATTACAATTATTAAAATACCCATAAGTAAACATACCATAAATTCTTATTCAATTACCAACCTTACCAAAAAAAAAAAAAGAAGGTAAGAACATCATTTTTTATAAATATTGAAATCAACATTATTCAATGGAAAGGATCTAGATACCTTAAAGAAGTCTTGTATTAGGAAAAAGGTCTTGTTAATTGCTAAAACTTGGAATCAAGCCAAAGATCTGGTGAGTAAGGTGGCCGCTGTGGAAGATCACAAACTTTTTTTCACTCTTTTGTCTCTCAAGTTGAACACACCTAAATGACCTTTAAGGTAAGGCATTTCTGTGAAGTAAATTGAATTCTCCTCCCACTTTGAGCCATCACCGGAGCAGATCATCACCGTGGACTGCTTCGAACCCAAAACGAACACTCAATTGCCAATCGATTCCACCTCCATCCATCCACATTTACCATCTATCAAACCCAGATTATAAACATGGAACGAAATTGTTTTATCGGGGGTATGGCTCCAACTTTCATAGATCCTCAAAATTAGGAACAGATCTTCCCCTGTTTTGATAATGTAAGCTCTGTTCAGCTGATCTTTATTTTTCACTTGTTCAACTATCGCCGAGGCGTTATGAGGTCGGAAGTTTTCTCCACGTACCATCTGTAGTGGTACAAAACATAAGGAAATGGACTGCAAGGAAATTGATCTGGTCTTGCTCCAACCAGCCATTTTTGAAGGTGTACATCACCAAGACTCCATTTTTATCATTGTTGCTTTGGTTGCTGCTGCAAGTCGGTCTCGAAGACAGAACAACTTTGCTAATCCTTCTTGCCATATCCTCCACTGAGCCCATGCAGCAACGTTCTGGTGTTATAAGATTAGTATGAATACATTATTTGTTGGATTTGATTCTACAATACGCATGCCCGATGCGTGTTGGGATCTTAGGGTATGTGATGGAAATTATATGTGGACAAGTTTGGAAAGATGGAAGAAGGAGTTGAGTCCCAGATAAGGGATTTAAGAGCAGCGGCCGGAGCTGTTTCTGTTCCTTGTTCCTCAAGAAAAGAAGCCATCCATAAGAGGATCCAGGGCAGATAACATCAGCGTGGCCTAACTTCCCGGGAGGGTCCTTCAAGTGGTAAATCTTGCCTTTAAGAGTGCGAAAACGAAACTCGACATCATCGTCATACTTATGAAGAACAATCCATGGTGGTTCTGGTAAGCAAGCGAGTGATGATGGCAACTGCGATATATATTTGACTGCCTTATTCCATGAAGGGCAAACGGCTTCAAATCGCAGTAGGTTTTTGACAGACAATTTTGATAAGATCAATGCACAAAGGTCAATTGGAAGTTCACACCATCTTGATTTGCTACATACTTTAGAGGAGCGGAGTGGAGTTTGTCTGCCATTGATATATGATCTTCAAGGGAGGCTCACTTTTAATTTGAATATATTAAGAAATTTTAACCCTAAACCCTATACGATCTCGATCCTTTGCCTTTATTTTCTGTGCTAGGATCCTGCTTGGGTAAGAAAAGTTCCTTTATATTACGCTTTAAAATTACAATAATACTACTCTTACCACATTTTGTATACCACATTTCCATACCACATGATGTGGCACCTTACTTGGACATGCCACCTCATTTAATTTCATTTTATGTTTTTTAATTTTTATTAAAAACCCTAAAAAAATTGATTAGATCTTATGTTTTATTCTCCACTCCATCTCTTTCTTCTCTCTCCCACCGGGGCAAACTCCTCCCTTCTTGTCCTTCCAGCCATTCTCCGTTCTCCTTTCTTTTTGTTGATTCTTATTTGATTTCTAGCAAACCATCTTTTCTTTCCTTTTTACTTTTATAAAGAATGATTTTATCTAATTGTTTCATAGAAAATTAAAGGAGTCGAAAGGAAGAAAAATGTCTATATCATGTTAAGGATTATGGGCCATTGTTCATGGCTGAAAGTTCTCAGATCTATCTGCGATGATTGGCCTTTTCCTATTAATTGCATTGATCCTGCTGTGTTTTTTCAATTTACTCTTTTGTATCTTTTGTGATGTTTTTTCCATTTGTTCTGTAAATTAAAGAGGAGGGAGGGAGGATGAAGGGTTCAGGGTTTAGAGGGACTTTCAAGAGGGAGGAGGAAATTGATTGGGGGAGACAGAGTGGTGAGAGAAGGATGCAAGGATATTGAGAAGTCTAACAAAGTTTATTATTATAATAATTATTAAATATATTAACCAAAATGAATGAAAAATAAGATGACTTAAAATGAAATTAAATGAGTTGGCATGTCCAAGTAAGGTGTCACATCATGTGATACGAAAATGTGATAAGAGTAACATTACTCTTAAAACTATATCACAAAAGTTCCTTTTATATAACTCATCATTGCTTTTCTTGCTGCAATAAATTGGTTGCGCGATGAACGCAATGCACAAGGACAAGGTCAAAAGGCAATTTGATCCATAAAACAGAGAAAGTGGTGAGTGAAAAATGGAGCGTAATTACTATATTTCCCTATAATTTTAAGTTCATTATTCAACTTGTTCAATGCTACAAGGGTATAATTGAAAATTTCCCCTTTTTGGTTGATAAAAAAGGTTTTATCAAATATTAAAAACTCTAAATACTAATGGAGTGTTAATTGGATTGGCCCAGGCCTTTGATGTGCTTCGAATTTGTGAATTTCTCATGGTACTCTTGTGTGTGCGTTTCACCTCTTCCCTTCTTAACTTCGGCAAAATATTTATTAAATAGAGATAATATACTAACAAATATGCTTCTGCATTCTAGGCGTACAAAGAATGATGAATTGGACAGTCCACGGATGACAGTAAAATAGAAGTATATTATTAAAGGTGAAAGAAACCAACTTGTTTGCATTGCATTTGGTGTGGTTTTATTACATAAGCTGTGATTTGGAAGGAAAACAAATTAAAGATCTGTAGCGTTTATTACAACTGACAGACAAATTTTCTTGTCCCTAATGATTAAGGAAAGAGCAAAATGATTCTAAAAAGACCCTAAATCCATCAAAGTAGCTGCTAACACCACTTCACACATCGTAAGAGGAAGATGGCATGTTTGTTCATTTCTTTTCATTCATGCCAAGTGTGCTCTTCACACTGTCCATGGCACCATGAGCCATGTTCATCACTTGCTCTCCAGTCTGTAACAACACCAAACATTGCATTGTGAAGCTATTTTTAAATAATTTAGCACTTAGAAAGCAAAATATACCCAACAAATTTTTCTACTCATAACTAATGATTTTTTATATATTCATTCTAGAGAAAACAGGACGGTCTTAAAGTCAGGACATTCTACTAGATTAAGAGTTAGTTGATACGTCAAATTTCTCGTGTAAAAGAGTGATAGAATTAAGAATTGATAAGAAATCTTTTAACCTGCTGAATAAATCCAGCACTTTGGTCCTTTCCATGCTGGGCAGACTCCTTGGCTGATTGAGCTGCATCAGATGTCATGTTCTTAGCTTGATTTGCTGTGTCCTGTGTGGATTGCATCCACTCTTCTGCCTTAGCCTGCACCAACAGAAGGGGTAAAATTGTCATAATAAATTAAATACTGCTGCTTAAATCGAGAACATAAATTGATGCCATATATATACCTGGCCCTGGCCTTGGGCTTGGCCTGCATTCAAGGGTTGCTGCATGCTAGACATTTTCTCTCAAGAAATTATGGTATTAATGAGAATGATTCTGTGTAAGTTGGAGTTTGTTAATTGATGATGTAAACTTTTGTTGATTGATATGTATATATAGACTAAGTTATGGTCCTCAAAGAGGAGTGTATACAGGGATCTGGGAACGAGTCTCTCTGCAGCGTGTATTTCTGCTGTTGAAATGGGCATTGGGTGACATTAATTAGCATGGAAATTGCCAAGTTCGGCATGGTCCTCCCAAAAGAGGGGACTATGCACCACCAAGCATTGGCTGAGAAGAACAAAGAGTGCTCTTTGTGGAGGAAAACTCGGGTAGACTTTCTTGTCACGTGCCAGGATGAGTATAACCTTATCTTTATTCATTATTTTCTGTTGGAGATGGAAGATATAGAGTGGGGGTGTGCAAGTGGGGTATAGATTAGTTGGTTGAGCTTTTTCACCTCCACGTATGTGGGTAGAGATTCAAAACCCTCAAGCACCTAATGAATATTTGTTTAAATTCCCCGCCCCAATCGCTTGTACTTAAAAAAATATATAAGGTGGGCTAACTTTCTAATTTTTGCAAATATTAGGGAAATTGTTAGTTCCATATTTGCATGTTCTGTTTTAACTAAGCATTACATGCCACACATGACAAGGATATGTCCACCCAAATTTGTGTCCTTCCGAACCCAAATTGAGAAGTCGTTAAGAAAAAAATGCTTAGAAAATTTTCCCCATCAAAGCTAATTACACCACTAAAATTTTGTGTTAATTTGTACCATTAACTTTGGCATTGATTGGTTTACATGCGTCTAATTTATACCATTGAATTTGGCATTTCTTGCTATGAGAAAAACTTAAAATTTCAAGATAAACATGACCACAGTGTGAAAGATTTTTAATATCCATGATTTTTTTTCTTTCTCTTTCTCGTAATTTGGACAAATTCATTATTAAATAAAAACTTGTGATTGTTTTGCCAAAAATATAAAAACTTGTGATTGGAGCCATAGAATTCTTTGTGCCAAACATGTGACTCCACGAATTCCACTTGGCGTGCTTGTGCATCTGAAAAAAAACATAATTGACAACTTGAAAGAGCTCTAAATAACACAACCGAACACGTAATTTTTCACATGACGTGGCGAGTTTATCAAGTTTATCCCCAAGTTTATCCTCTAATTATTGAAACATTAAATAGGTTTAATCCAATACTAATTTTTATCTATTTGTTTAGATAATATCATTTAAAAACTATTTCTATAAAACCCTTCTGTGGGTAATATTGGCTGGTAAAAACCAAAACCATATTTCTCATTAGCACATTTCCATAGTTTTTGTTTTTGTTTTGGTTTGAGAAAATGGATTTCGTTAACACATCAAGAATACAGTACAAGATGCGACAACATGCAGACAAATTGGCCTCATTAAAACCTTTATGAGTAGTTGCGGATCCAGGAATTTTGCTTGCAAGGGTCAACATCTTACGGGTGCAGCTCCTTAACCCTATGTCTGTGTTGGCGGAGCTATGTTTAGATCCAGAGAAAATGGGAATAAAGATGCTATTTTATTTATGAGTTTGAAGAGATAGGTTTAGATCGAGAGAAATGGAAAGGAAGAAAATTGGTGGAGCTAGGGTTTTTCTCTCATTATTTTCTTTTATAGACGTCCATTATGACCCTTGAGCTTCACATTGTGGCATTGTGGCTTTTCTCTCTGTGATTTCTACTTCGTGTTTTTGGGCTTTCCACCTTAAGCTACACACCCATGGCTTTCTCTGTCTTTTAAAATTTTTAGAGACTTAGACCTGGATTGATTGTTTAATGACAATGAACATATTTTTAATTACCTGAAAAATAAATGAACATATTTTTGAGTTAGAGACTTAGACCGTTTGACCCCAAAAAAAAAATAAAAAAAATCCTTGGACCAACCCGTGGATTTGGCCTACTTTTCTTTATTATTTTTTTAGTTTTTTGTTGCTACAATTACATGCCCATCACTTTGTGCTTAGCGTTGCATCAGTATCTGGCCTACCATTTTTATTTTTTAAGTTTTTGCTTAGTCTAGTACATGCCCATCACTTTGCTTAGTCTAGGACTTGGTTCCAGAGCTCCTTCGCGTTGACAGCACCCACCTCATCAAGCTCACGACCTCCAGCCACAAGCAGCAGTTGCTGCTTTCCACAACCACCACCAAATGAGACACTCTTCTTCTTCTTCCTTCTCATCCCTCCTCTCCATCTCCCAGCCTCGAAAGCCCAGCACTTATAGTCCCATCCAGCTGCACACAGGTTGCCCCTTTGGGGCATTTCGTCGAACACTTTGCAAGGGTCAAGTTTGGCTGCTCTAATGGAGGATTTCAGAGGTTGCAGGTGTCAATTGACCACTCTTGCTCCTCTGTGAATCCGCTCCTGTTTATGAGGAAAATTCAAAGAGATAAAACCTCATAAGAGGAAAGAGTACCACACACACGCCACAGACTAAAGAGTCAAACATCACTAGAACTGAGTCTTCCATAGTTATATATAAAAGGAAGAGTGAACATTCTTATTTGGCTAACGGCATTGTACAACAGGCACTTTAAGACTTGTGCATGCAAGAAAACTATATATGAACTTGCTTAAATCATGTATAATATTAGCATGATAATAGATAAGGTTTTTGGGGATATAAGAGTTACCGCCCATGTTATGGTACACAGCCCCACTCATTTTCCATAGCCACAACTTAAATAAATGAGCTATGGAAAAAGAACCAGGGATTGAAGTATTGCCATTATCTGACCTTTATATGCGGCCAGGCAATATATAAGATAGTTTCGAGGGCGGTAGAAGCAAAGCTAGCTAAAGCCTAAATTATGCAATCTTAGCGCATAAGAACGGCAGCTTCCTGCACCAAAGGTGTAGTAACGTGTACGAAATGCTCAGCTTCCCTCTCGACCTGTTCCCGGCACTTGTGACTGCCCTTTTCCTTCATTTTCTTCACGAATGCCACAAAATGCCTCCAGTTATCAGGCTGAAACAAGTGCGGGTTCATCCTCAAGTATGTGAACGCGCACATTTGGTTGCCTTCGGTATTTCCCTCAATGTTCAACGACGATGCTTCCAATATCTGCTTGTGTGCGTAGTCATCGTACCTTGGCAATGCATTTTCACCTGCGAGTGGTACGTTTGCTTTCAGAGTCGCCATAGCCACTTGCCTAACAAGCTTCTCTGGTAAACATTGAGCCTCCTGTGGCTGCTCGTGGTCACGCATCTCAATGCAAGTGAAATTGAATATTGCACCATGGCGTGCTAACATTTGAGCAATAGGAATGTAACCATCCCGGAATCGTGTGTTGTAATACCCTGCAGTCAGCTCAGGGGCATGGGACCGGGTTCCGTAATGCCAGTGGATGCCTGCAATCTTTACTGAGATCTTCACACCGTGATTCTCAAAGATAGACTTGGCTGAGGTAAGGATCCTCTCACCATGGTCCAGGAGCATCTGAGAATACCAGCCGAGGAAGAATTCACCATAAGTACTGTTCCAGCCGCCACCATCTTTTCTGAAAAACGGGGTATCTTCTGGCCATTTATTATATTCACCGGCATCAGTGGGGCCTGTGCTTCCCCATTCTGGCTTGCCAGCAGCTTCAGCAGCAGCTTTTAAACCAATGAGCATATACTGCATCATGTTACATATATTAGTCATGTTCTAGGAAACAAAAAGCTACAAGCAGAGAGAGAGAGAGAGAGAGAGAGAGAGAGTTAAATACCTTGTCAAAACATTGGAAGGCACCAATTCCGGGAAACCTCCATGTCCCATTCTGCTCTGGATATGAAGGGTAACGAAGCTCACCTGCTGGCCCCATTCCAACTTGGATTTCCTGAATTAGGAATATTGAAAATTAACAAACAGGAAAGGCATGTGGCAGCATGTTCAAATGTTACAAAACTAAAGATTGAATACGGTTGCAGACAAATGCATAGTCTTAACGAACAATAAAAGCCATTCATTAACCACCAGAGGTTTGAGTTTTCTTTTTCTGTTTAACATTCCTTTTAAGTGAACTTGTAGCAATATGTTTTTTCAGCATGTGCCAGAGGATGAATTTATCCTAAGCATCTGATAGCACATTACCACCAAGGTAAGAACAAACAAGTTATTCAAGCACTTCAAGGTTCAAAGTTAAGTCAACGTCAAGGTTCAAAGTGCAGCAAACCAATAAAGACACGTTAGAAACACTTCTTCCTAAGGCAATTGCTATGAACCAACAAGCTCTTGCACCGTTGGTTCAGTGTAAACAGTTTATGTATCCATCTTTCAGGCACATGCAAATCGATTCTTTAACAAGAGGAGATGCTTTAACAAGAGAGACGGTTATTATTAAGTTTTATATAGTGGGATAGTTTCAATAGCACAATAAACTCTATCAGAAAATTGAAGTCACCATCAACCAACTATGAAACTCTTAAGCACCCAACTGAATTCATCTAGTAAGAATAAAAAGCCTGAAGTATTACCACAATGGTGTCACCAAGGAGGTGTTTGAAGTTGTCTCTGAAGGCACGCATGAAATCGGAGTAACACTGCACGGGTGTCCTGCCCTTAAGGACCGGGAGGGTATCAGCGCCAAGTGATAAATACTCGCAGTTCCTCCTCCCCCATTGATCAGTGTATGCAAGGTCTGGATCCTTATCAACCTCCTCCACAACCCACTTGGGTAAAGGAATACTGTGTTCATAAAAAATAGACTATTCACCAAGGCGCCACAAATCTCCAAAATCCCATACAACAATGTAATGTTCAAGTGCAATGTTGCTATAGATGCCATTATCAATAGAAAATAAGACATCTCTTTTGGTAATGGTATAAAAGAAAAACCTAATCTATATTTTTTGTAACAAATCCAATGAACGCAATTTTAACAACCCCAATCCAAACTACAGCTTTCACTCAAGAAGGATGGCATATGATCATATTGGTTATGATGTTTCTTAACGTTAATCACAGTTTATCAATACCTAATCATGAGAACTTTACCGTTTCACTATCCCCAATTGCAAAAAATAATGACAAATTTAAGACCCAACAGTTACTTTTCTAACTGGTATACATCCATTTTTGCAAAAATGTTGTTAAGCCAGGCCTAGATGTACTGCTCAAGTAAAATAACTTCCAGCAAAATCTATTCAGCCAAATTCAGACAAAAGCTAATGTACTTTGGTTCACACAAGAGCGTGCACCCACGCTCCAAAGTCGCACGTGAAAGAAAAAATTAAAACCAATCAGAAAAACGTGAAAACAATGAACACTGGAAATGACATGAGAGAGAGAGAGAGAGGAGGAGAGAAAGAGAATCAGAAAAACGTGAAAACAATGAACACTGGAAATGACATGAGAGAGTGAGGGGGAGAGAGAGAGAATCAGAAAAACGTGAAAACAATGAACACTGAAAATGACACGAGAGAGAGAGAGACTCACGTGACAGAGTCCCCGACGTTGCCGCCACACTTGTGAAACGACATCACAGCCTGGACTTTGAGGCCATGCTTCTTCGCCATCTCGAGAAGCTCCGCGTACCCGCCCCAATTGTACGCGCCAGGCGCTTCCCTCTCCACCAAACCCCACCACACATCCATCATCACACCCTCCACTCCGGCGCTCTTCAACGCCTGAAGACTCGCGTTCATCGCCTTCTTCCGATTCACAGAGTTGTTCATCGTCACGCTATCCAACGGCATCATCACGTAAACCGGCACCCCCGTCCCCTTATTCTGCGCACCCCTCACCTGGTGCTCCAAAACCGGAGATTCCATCTCCGTCGCGAACGCCTGGCACGCCGCTGACAGATCGGGCCGGGTCGACCCGAGAGGCGACCGGCAAGGGCTCAATGGCGGTGACAATCCGTCGATCGCGTCCGGCCTCTGGATTTTGCACGTCAGGCTCGGCGTCGACGACCTCCACTTCGGCGATGCGTTCACCGATTCAACGGAGGATGAGTTCGTATCTGTCGTGGAAATCGATGCTCCGGCGAGTGCTCCGATCTGGTGCGTTAGGTTCAACGCCATTTCCGAAGCCAAACAGAAAATAAGCCTAAAAAGTGAGAGGAAATAAATTAAAGAGGAGAAAAAGCTGTATTTTGGACCTCTGCCTTTTCCTTGGCTCTGCGTGTGAATTTTTTGGCTTTTTGGAGATTCAGATTCTCAGTTAAGTCACAGTAGCTTTTGTTTTTCAGATCTTTTTCGGATTTGAAAATTTTGTGTGGGAAAAGGCAGGATTGTGAAGCTCCTGCATTTATAGAAACGAAAGAGCTTGGTTTGGAACTGGGTTTGGATAAGATTTAAATAATCTTTTCTGGTCCGCTACCTTTCCGACAAGTGTCCTTCACTCCACGTGGCAGCGGGCTTCGCGGCCGAAAATGTGACGGCTACGATCGCTCGGGATGCTCATGAGCCGACGAGTCTGGACGGTGCGATGGCGCTTCGCGTGAAGGTTCCAGACTTTTGGCTAACGCGCTTTGCCGCCTTGCCGCTTTGACACGTGGAGGAGAGGAACTGGCACTGGGAGAGAAACCTGTCCTTAAGGCTTAAGACATGTAGTTGGGTGAGACTGGTTGTGGAGGTGGCTTGTTACTGTTGTTGTCGTTTTGTTTTCTACGGTAGAGAAAGAGCGCTGGAAGGGAAAGAGGACACGTGGCGGACGATGAGTAGCGGTGTCAGTGAGTGCTTGACACGTAAGGCTAGGCTTGTTTCGGTATGTGTCGCGGTTTATGGTGACGGTGAGGGTATAGGTCGATTGGATGGGTGGCCCACCAATGAATCAGCTCAAGCCTTGACGTTTATGATCTATTTGGCGTTCAGGTGTTGTACCTGATTTTGGGGATCCGGAAATTAGAGGATCTTTTGATTCGAAAACAGATATTATTGTGGACAAGGGCATCTGTACTCTAAAAAAGGTCTAATCTGCGGTTTTCCTCAAAATTCTATCATAATTGTTAAATTATCCTTAAGGTTTGTTTTGGGTAAATTAAGGAATTAAACTATATAGAAATGGCTAATTTGGGACTCGCTGTCAATTTTTTGGGGTAAATTCGTAATTTTGAAGGAAAAAATTATTAAATAATAACAAAAAAATAGAGAAAAAACAGAGAGAGAGAAAAAAGAAAAGAAAAGAAAGAAACCTAGCCCCTCTTGTATTGTACCCAACCCAACAGCATGTTCCCCATCTCCTCTCATCACCGTCCCCTCCCAACCCATCCATTTCTCTCTTTCTTTCTCACTAGCCTCTTGGCAAATGCGTTGGTTTTCTTTTTTCTTTTTTATTTTATTTTCAGAATTAAGAAAAGATAACATGGATAGTTATATTCCATAAAAATAGGACCTATTATCTGATTTTGTTTTTAATTTTAATTTTTTATATATGAAAAAAATGTGAATTTACCATATTATCCTCATTTAATTAATAATTTCAATTCTTAATGTTTGAATTAACCAAGGGCATTTTCTGGCATTTTGAATGTTTCACCATTTTCTGCCTTTTACTTTATATATATAGATAGATTAGTGTCATTTTTAAAATTAAAAATCATTAAATTAAAAAAATTAAAAGAAGAATAAATAAGGAATTTTGGGTGCAAGGCCTTCGAGTGGGGCTGTGGGGATGGTATGTGGTTGAGCTAGGGAAGATGGTGGTCTGGGTGGTTACCCTTAACTCTTTACTTTTCTTCCAACTTTACCCTTAATTTTTTTTTTCTTCCAACCAAAAAAAAAATTTCTAAAAAACTAACCATGTGTTGGTCATGTGATCGAAATTTGGATAGAACATCCAAAAAATTAATGGCAATTCCCAAATTGACCTTTTTTTATATAGTTTAGGTCCTTAATTTACCAAATAAAGAAAAAAGCTTTGGGGTAAATTGATAATTATGCTATACTTCATAGGGCAAAACTACATATTACCCCTAAAACATTAAGCAAGCTATTGTTTAAAGAAATAGTTTGGTTCCGTTTTAACATGAAAGGAAAAATTGTAGCAATGGTCCTTGGACTAAGACCAAACTTTACTTTTCGTCCCTCATATTGCTAAATTGTTACGGTGATACTTTAATTATACCTCCACTTTCAGAAATCGTCCTTTCCGTCATCTCAGTCAACTTTTCCGTTAACAAATGGGTTTTGGCTTAGACTTGTATATTGGTAATGCATTGATTGATATGTACACTAGATTTGGTGAATTTGGAGATTGGAGTCATATTGCATTATTATTATTTTAATATTTGTGTAAATGTTTCTGATGGTATCTTGTGTAAAATCTTACTCTACTTTGACACTCTCCTATGTAAGAAAGTAGAGGAGAAGATATGGCGGAGGGGAAGACAGAGAGGATCTGAACCCTATAATTCTAAAACCTATTTCGTCCTCCTTCAAATAAATGGAAGGAAATTTTTTTTTTAATACATATTTTGTAGAATCAAGGAACAGATGAAATTAGGAGAGAGAGAGAGAGAGAGAGATGAGATGAGATGAGATTTATTTTTTAAATTTTTGTGTGAAAAAGACATTATGGCCCATGCCAAGTAGAACTTGTCCATGCCATGTCATCATTTTTAACGAAAAAGTTGATTGAGCTGACGAAAAGGACTATTTCTAAGATTGGAGGCATAATTAAAGTACTATCGTAACAATTTAGCAATATGAGGGATGAAAAGTAAAGTTTGGTCTTAGTTCAGAGACTATTGCTACAATTTAGCCAACATAAAAATGTGCTCTCTCTAAATCAAAAATCCCTCAGGAACTTTAGCTTCAGTGGGTGGTGTTCTCCTCCCCCACCCCTCTTCTTCCCTACCCTTTCCTCCCCTCTCCCCTTTCTCTACCCTTCCCTTGTCTTCCCTCGCTGCACCTCCCTTTTCTTCCCTCCTCTTTTCCCATTTCTTCCTTGTCCCACTCCTTTTTGTTATCCTTGAAATTTTTTGTGAGGACGAATTAGTGACGAAGTTAGGATTTCATGTGTGTGGGGGCCTCTCATAAAATATAAATGATAAAAAATTCAAATTCACAATACATTAAAAAAAAAAAAAATCCAAAGTCATATTTCCTATTCATTACAATCATAGTTGTCCTCGACGAGTTTTCAAATTTTGAAATTGTTGCATAAGAACCTCATCATTTATACCATTAAAAATTGTATTTCTCAATATATGCAATCAAGCAATCATTCATCCATAAATCGGAACAAATACGAACATCTTCTTAAACTTGTAAACTGAAACAAATTGGGCAATCAATTCAAAGCAATCTATTAATCAAACCAATTAAGAATCATATATATGGAAGTTCAGAATTGCAACAAAAGGATACACAATTACATACTAGCAAGAAAATTTGCTAGGGATAGACAAATACATATTTGGAGTTGAATAACAATTTAGTAAATATCTATAAAGCTTTTTTCCTTTCGTAGTCTACACATAAACTGAAAGACACATTAAAGTTGAACTCGGTGTTAGTGGTCGAGCTAGGTTTGAGCCTAATCACCATATATTTCCCCTCCTTGACCCAAGTGGGCTTGTGGGCCCATTGGTCCATGAGTTTGGACTTGTTGTGCATAAGGTTAACATCAACCGAATTTATGTGATTTTCACTCAAAGGAATCCTAGTATTGGAAAAGCTAAGATGTTTCGAGATCACCAAGACGCCTATCTAAATGGAGTCATAGTCCGAGGAGGACTAGGTTGTTATGGATTCCTAGTTCAAGGAGGGCTAGGTTGTTATGGAGTTCTACTCCGAGAAGGACTAGGTGGTCTGGGATGATATAAAAAGGCTGAAAAGACCCATTGTCAAAGGTATGCAATTCTAAGCATCAGAAACTATTGTGCAATTTGCTCTCAAACAATCGACTGACTTAAGCATCAAAGGGTCCTTGACCGGCACCACATCGGTGTCACCCATCGTTAGCTTTTTTTGTTTTGCAGGTTTTAGAGGACGACTTGGTTAGTTACGTTGATCTAGTCAGGAAGAATTACCAGACCTCAATCTCAAAAATGTCATCTTTTGTTGAACCAAATTTAGGCATCAACAGAAAGATGAACAAACTTTAATTAAATGATATAATATGAAGTTTAAGAGAAAAACTCACGAGCAGTGTGTAGATTTTCAACCTCAATGCTTTTGTTAGCCTCATCTTCTTCATTGAGGCAGTGAGCTAATGATAAGATTGACAATGACGAATGAATGAATTAACATTTCCTCCTCCTCTTCCATCACTTGCACTTCCCAAATTCAATTTTCTCCTAGTTTGCTAGTTAATTAGGAAAACTTGATCATCATTTCCATTTGAAGTAAGAAATGAGAAAAACCATGACAAATGAGATGGGCCAACTTCAAAGTTGATTATTAAAATTGATGTGAATTTTTTTTTTTAATAATTGAGTGAAAAATGGGATAGTTGTTTTAGTTTTTATAAAGTCAAAAGATTATTGAAATATGCTCTTTTGGAGATAGAAAGATGATGAATGGTTGAAGCTCACAATTTTTCCTTTTCAGTGATTTGCTCCAGAATATTAGTTGGAGATGGCCAAAAAAGATGGAATACACATCTTGAAGCATAGTAATAAAGTATCACAATGTAATCTATATACACATCTTATAGATGATATAGTGTTATGGAGCATGATTTCTTACAAGGAAAGATTTTTCCACAATACATTATTGAACCTTGCATCATTCCCAAAGTTTGATGAGTTGAATCTTAAAGTATACATTGCATGAATTTAGTAAAGAGGAACCTAGTTTGGCAATCTAGCATTTAACGTTGATCAAACTTTGAGAGTTGTTTTGTCTTTTGCGAGTGCTTAATTTTCGTCCTTGTTAATTGCGTACGGGATATATTTGAAGTTCTAGTATTGTATTTATGAGCAGAAATTCTTCCTATAAAAGTAATTTCAAACGAACTCGTAGCATCTTGTAGGGAATTCTACTCAAACAAAAAGTTGGACGAAGAGAGGAAGTTAATATGCTTGTTCTATACAATAAATGTGGAGCAAATAGTAGAGAGACAAATTGACAAGAGTAAGGAATTGTTTCTTCAGGCTGCCGTTTAACGAAGCTCAAAACGCGTGTCGTTGGTTCCCAACGACTCTGAGGGCTGAGGGGGCCAAGGGCATTGTCGTCCAACACACAAGTCACTAGGGCCCTAGCCGCCTAGAGCCCCCTCCTTCCTTCTGTGTCCAATAATGCCCATCACAGAAACCCAAGACGGAATTTTCCCAAAACAAATCCAAATTCCACGGCCACAGACTTCCCTTCTCAATTTTCCATTTCTCGTCAACCAGATATCTCGCCTTCTCGCTCCGCACCCGAGCCTACGCAACGCTCGGTCGCACAGAATCCATGCCCTCAACCTCAATTCAAACCCCTTCCTTCAATTCAAATAATTCCCAATCCTCCTAGGTTACGCTTACACGACGTAATGATTTGCATGTGAAAGTTTGTTGATTTGTTTTAATTTATCAATCTGAATTTTTCCGTAGAATGCCGGAAAAGCTGAGATTATGACATTTTCCCTGGAAAATAATGAGGGCAGGTTCTTTGTGGGCCGACGAGCCCAATGCTCCGTCTACCTCTGTGCCGCGCATTCCTCAGCCCCATCCATGCAAGCACAGGTAAATTTTAGAGTTTCTTTTTGGAATTTTGATACGTTTTTTTAATTGGTTTTCGTGTAATTCAACTCCCCAATTGATGTTCTGTGAATAAGGTTTCTGGGAAAAATTTATTGTAGCTAATTCCGTTCATGCTTTAATTTTCTTGCTTTAATTAGCTCCAATCTAAATGGGATGTTTCAATTAATTAGCTATCATAATTGGTTAGAATTAAGGACAAAATTGTTGAAAATTGAGGAGTTACAAGTGTTTTTAAAGTAATTTTCTTGCCTCCAGAAGTGGATTTGGGTTTTGATTTTCTTAAATGATCAATATGTTAATTACCCACTGATAATTTTAAGGTGTGCCTGTTGGGCATTCTGGAGTCAAAACTGATTTGCATGTATATGATGTTTCTGGCAGTGTTAGCAATGTCCTTAGACTGTTAGCACGGAGAGAGGTTTCTCCTCAAACAAAAAACTCGTCAAAGAAACTATGGGGGGAAGCTTCTAAGTCTCATTCTGATTCTATTGGCTCAAGGTGCGAAGCAGCTAGAGATGCTAGACATGGCCTTGTCTCATGGTAATCAGCCCCCGTTCTTTTTAGTTTCTCTTTTGTAATGTTCATGCAATAAAAATAAAGCATACTGCCTTTTCCTTTGTTAGAATCATTTTGCATTTAGTTGATCTTTCTGTTTGTGTCTTGAAACTGGATTGACTACAGGGTGGAGGCAGAGTCATTACAGCATTTGTCTGCCAGATATTGTCCGCTTGTGCCACCTCCACGGTCAACTATTGCAGCAGCCTTCAGCCCCGATGGAAAGACACTGGCTTCTACTCAGTAAGTTCTGCTTTGTGTATATATTTTTCACTGTGGTACAAGTGTTTGGCTAAAGCGTAGGGTTGAGTTATATTTATTCCTTGAAATATTTCATTTTATCAATTTGCAATATGCAACTGTAACTGCAGCGGAGACCATACTGTAAAGATTATTGATTGCCGAACTGGGATCTGCTTAAAGGTGTTGAGTGGTCACCGTAGGACACCTTGGGTGGTAAGCCTAAAGCTCCCTTTATTTATTTATTATTCTTGGTGAGAATAAGTGACTTTGAATGATTATTAGCTTCTTGCTTCAGCCATCTGCAAGATGTTGTGAACTATTTATTAAACAGACATGGTAGAGGTTTAGTGACACATTGAAGCTTCTTTTTCATCCATATTCTGTTTTATGAGATACCCATCTATGTTTATGAGGCCAAAATCCTCTTCAAATTTTATGCTTTGATAAAAAGTCTTTTGGTTACTTTATCCAAATCTGTTTAGGGTGTTTCCACCTTAAATCTAGCTATTTTATTCAGAAACAAATTTACTGGTTATCAGATCTGACAATTCAGCATAGCTACTGGATTCATCTCGTTAGCTGGCTGTGCTTTTCTTATTAGCTGGTTGTGCTTTTCTTATTAGCTGGTTGTGCTTTCGCAGGTTAGGTTTCATCCTTTGCAGCCAGACATTTTGGCTAGCGGAAGTTTGGATCATGAAGTTCGCTTGTGGGATGCAAACACGGCAGAGTGTATAGGATCGCGTGATTTTTGTAAGTATCTATGTGGATTATCATTCATAGTGATTTACAAACAATGAATTCTTATTTTATTAAATTTGTGTCGTGGATATGATTGTTAGTGTGTTTTCCTCCACACAGTGCGTCCCATTGCTTCGATAGCTTTTCATGCCCAAGGTGAGCTTCTTGCTGTTGCGTCAGGTCACAAGGTAAGAGCTTTTAGTTGGAAATTTGACATAATTATTTTTATTTTCATTAATGGACTTGACCTTTTAAATCTTGCATTAGTTATACATATGGCACTACAATAAGAGAGGGGAGACATCCTCACCAACCATAGTACTGAAAACACGACGTTCACTTCGGGCTGTGCATTTTCACCCGCATGCAGCTCCGTTTCTTTTAACTGCCGAGGTAATTTTTTGTGGAGTCATATTAATCTGTTTCTATGATCAACTGTCTTTTAAGTCTGCCATTTTTCTGTTTTATAGGTCAATGACCTTGACTCATCAGATTCCTCGATGACACTTGCAACTTCTCCGGGTTACCTGCGCTATCCTCCACCTACTGTATATTTGGCAGATGCTCACTCTAGTGATCGTTCTGGTTTGGCAGATGGACTGCCTCTTATGTCTCTACCATTTCTGATATGGCCTTCATTTGCTAGAGATAATGGGAGAATATCTATGCAGCGTAGTGATCTGGACAATGGTTCAAGTAGTGCACAACAAAGAGTTGATCCTTCAGCTTCAGTGCGGCTTCTAACATATTCAACTCCTTCAGGGCAGTATGAACTTCTGTTGTCCCCAATTGAACCTAATAGCTCTTCTCCAGTGCCAGAAGACACAGGAACTAATCCTTTCTTGAGTGAAATGGAAACTGAAGTTTCTCAACCTGCAATGGACAGTTTGGAGCCTATGGAAATTCAACCAGAAGGGAGAAGTAATCATATTTTCCCATTTGGTGACTCAACATATTGGGAACTTCCTTTCTTACAAGGGTGGTTAATTGGTCAGACCCAAGCTAGCCAACGGAATATGCGGCTGGTAGGTGATGCTGCACATGATAATCCATCTCCACATGGTGAAATGGATAATACAGCTCCCTTAACTTCCTCAGTAATACCGACCAGTGGGAATCAATCCAGGGGTACTGGAAGATCTAGTTCCCGGCATCGTACTTCACGTACTCATATGGTGCCAACAATTGGGTCTAATGAAGGTGCTGGATTCAATAACATCACACACAGTGAAAGTGAGCCTCAACCTGTTGTGAACAGAATCCAATCTGAACTTGCAAACTCATTTGCTGCAGCAGCAGCTGCAGAGTTACCTTGCACTGTGAAGCTCAGAATTTGGCCACATGATGTGAAAAATCCTTGTGCTCCCCTTGATGCAGAAAGATGTCGCTTAATCATTCCACATGCCGTACTTTGTAGGTAATTTTCTTTCTGTTTTCAATTTTCATGACATGTTATTATTTTATCAATTTTAGACATTGCTTTGAGCTTATTTTTAAGTCTTCTAAGCAAGTACATTTTTAGAAGGATGCAACATCAACTGGTAGTTTGTTTTTACTGAATTTGCATTTTTACGCAAACAGATACTTCAACTTGATTAGTTGATGCTCATGAAGTGTTTTGTATTTTTTCTTTTTAGCATTACATGATAGTTTGGACTTTGATAGTATTATTACTGGCTATATCTTTTTTGGATCTTTACTTGTGAATCTGTTACAGTGAAATGGGTGCCCATTTTTCCCCTTGTGGAAAGTTTTTAGCCGCTTGTGTTGCATGTATGTTGCCCCATATGGAAGCTGATCCTGGATTACAGAGCCAGGTCAACAATGATGTCACAGGGGCAGCAACTTCTCCAACTCGGCATCCAATTTCAGCTCACCATGTCGTATATGAGCTCCGGATATATTCCCTTGAGGAGGCAACGTAAGTTTGAACTCCCTATAAATATGCGTTCTATTTTCTTACCTCCTCTTTAACTTTCCATTAGAATTTTCTTTCTTTCTATGTCCTGATGTTCATTCTATTTATCTAGATTTGGCATGGTTCTTGCATCCCGGGCAATAAGAGCTGCCCATTGCTTGACATCTATTCAGGTCAGCTGCATTTTGGATATGTATACACTTATAATTTCATGTTGATCGCTAGTTTCTCATTGATCATTCCAACTATAACCCTCCGTTTGGCTGAAGGAATTGAAAATTACATAGAATTCTAAAATGACAGCATTTAGATTTCCATAATTTCAATTTCTGGCAATTGAAGATTTCAGTGTTTGGATTTATGTATGTCAATTATGTAAATGACAGAATTTTGTAAATGGCACTATGGAAATTGTGAAAGACACCTATTTTAGTGGAAATTAAACTCAGGAATTTGATGCCCCAATTTCCACGATTTATTCTGTGCATCATTTATATGCAAAAGATTCATGAACTAATCATTTGAAGTTCTAAACATTTTTTTTATATTATTTTTTTTAAAAAAAAAAAATCAAGAAAAGCTTTGTACTTTCATCAGACACTTACTAAAGGTTTTTCATCCTGGAATTTACCATGGCAGTTCTCTCCTACATCAGAGCATATATTACTTGCCTATGGCCGTCGTCACAGTTCACTTCTTAAGAGTGTTGTCATTGATGGGGAGACAACAGTGCCTATTTACACCATTCTGGAGGTAAGAGTTTTTAGTTCTTTTTCCCCTCCTTTCTTAATTGTTTTGCCTGCGATCAAGTGTCAAAGTTTCATTTTGATCAGGTGCTTCAATCAATCTGGAAAAGTCACATGTTGCGTGAAAATTAATCTACTTATAATAAGGACGATAATATGAAATTTTTATTAATTATGATTGAGGCTAATCTATGTAACCTAAGTTAGATTACACTAGCCTTAGAATGCAATAAATGACGGTGTAAACTAAAAGCCATTTTGGAGCTGAATAATTATTTGTGTATGAAATAGATGTTTATCAACTTTATTTAAAGTTTCCTGGTAATTATGCCTTGTAGTTCTACTATAAGTTTCAATTGCTATGCATGATATATACGTTAATGTTAGTGTTGTTTCTGGTTGTCCTCTACTGTAATTGACAGCGGTATTAGGTAGGTATAGGGTGAATTTTGGCATAAATTTATTTTAAATGTTCATGTAACAATCATATTTATTATTCAGGTCTATAGAGTTTCTGATATGGAACTTGTGAGAGTCCTTCCTAGTGCAGAGGATGAAGTCAATGTCGCTTGCTTTCATCCTTCAGTTGGAGGTGGCCTTGTCTATGGAACTAAGGTAAGCAATTGGGATTCAGAAAGATTCTTTTAGTTTTCTTGTTCCTCAGCCAATTTCCAGAACTTACGAGTCGTGTTATGAGATGCAGGAAGGGAAGTTACGGATCCTCCAATATGATAGTTCTCATGGAATGAGTCATACAACATCCGCTTTTCTTGATGAAAACATGCTTGAGGTACAAAAAGCCCTTAACGAAATTATGCCTTTCCTTCATGTTTTTGTTTTCAAAGTTGCTTTACAAATCAAAATTAACTATTCATCCTTGACATGTTTAATCACTTTTCTCAACTGTTCATTCTCCTGAGTTTTGAAAATTGTTCCTTTTTGTGCTGTACTGTCTATTCTAGTAATGTTTTTCTTCTACTGCAACTAAAAATTTCTGGTGCCTACCTTTGAGATATTTTAGGAACAAAATGTTAAAACTCTCAACATATTAATTTAAATTGGTTCTCTCCAGTATTTTTTTATTTTACAGACTATTCCGAGAAAATTGAAACAGTGCCAAACAAATAAAAAACTGGGAAAAACAAACTTTGCTAAATCTTTACCGAGGAAAAAGTGTGGAAAAAAGTTTATATGAGAGAAGTGCAACATAAGGTAGCACAGTTGTCCAGCTGTGTTGGACAATGATTTCGGTTCATTTACTTGAACCAAAAAGAAAAAGAAAAAAATTCTTAGTGAATTTTAACGTGACTTTAACATTATTACATGCTTCTTCATGGTACTCACGGTTTTGTTGTGTCAAACAAATCATTTGTGATTGTTACAACATTGTTGGATCTGTTGTGCATTTCGAGATTATAGCAGGGGCAGAGCAGTGATTTGGAATGTGATTTTGGTTTTTGTAATAATATTTTGGTTACTAATATTACCAAAATCAATTATTGCAGGTCCCGACATATGCTTTGGAATGCTAGGAACTAGCCATCATTTTCCTCTTGTGAGACGAGCCACTCAGCTTAGCTGGTTTGTTTCTCTTTATGAAGATCTATTGCCTTTGGGTTTTATTAAATTAATCTTATTGTGCTTTCGACATCATCGTTTTATGGTGATTTGTGGATAAGATTTGTAGTATTATGCCTCTAATATTATCCTTATTTTCTTGATGTTTTGCATAGTTGAGTAAACAGATGAATTTAATGCTTTTCTCTTGGTGTTTAAACTGTCAAATATTTGAACATAAAAGGCTAATTGGAGAGAGAAATAAGTCAGCTATAATTGTAGAGATAAATAGATAAACCTTAGCTTGAGTCCCTTTCCTTCTGAGGAAGTCCTAAGATTACATTTTGAAAATATAGATTTTCCCCGAATAAAAATATTTGAGAGCAAATTGTCTTGATGTCTGCTGTATCCAACACAACCATGGCCACCTTGTAGGAGTGTACGTGCTTCATAGGTTTGTCCAGACGATTGCTTGATGTATAATTTTAGAAGGGTTATCTACTTAATATTTCAAAATCTTGAAACGTAGACTTCACTTTTGCGTATGGTTATAAGCTATACTTGGTTGAACTGTGTTCATTTGATTTGAGTTTGCTGAATTATTTCAATTTATGTTTTTGTAATCCTCAGTAGCTATTTGATCTGGTCTGTTGGCAGTACAGTGCAACTTATTTTCTTTTGCACCCAGTTTTTTTTTCATGTTTATTTATTTATCATTCGACTAGAGGAAGTATAAGCATGCTCTGTTGTTGCCAATCTTTGTGGCCCTTAAACTAGGCGACCCCTAGTTATGGTACCTAGGTAAAGCATTAATGAGTCAGATCATATGCGACTAAACCAAGGCAGAAATAACCACAAAGATTATGGAATCCCCTGGTTAGTATGAACATAAAATATGCAACTAATTCACTAACCTTCAACTTGGGTCAGCTTCAGTTAAGTAGTTTGGTGTGGAGGAACAGCAGATGGCGAGCACAGAGCAATGCTTATGCATACTGCCTCTAGAAAAAACATACAGAAGCATGGAAATAACTCAAGTGCTTAAGATATTAGTTTATGTTTTAATGGCTCTGATTTCTTTGGTGAAAAAATGTATGACGATCCTATGTTTTCTTTTCAGGGTGGAATCACGGTGCACACATGAAGTTGAAGCTTGTAGCGAATTACACAGATCAATTTACCTATAACAGTTAACCCTGTACCTGATTGTTGTTTCTTCAGTCAAATGCCTGTGAAATGCTCCATTCAGAATCAAAATACAACTCTATAATTTTTCCTTTATTGTTTTTTTTAGAGTAAATGCTGTCTACACCACTAGGAAATTTAATTTAACAAGGAAAACTGATAAGTAAGATGGAGCAAAACATGTCAAAGACCATGTTATTGTATATGCTTGTTCAGGTTCCATTGGACATTGTTATTAGGAATGTAATTTCTTCTCTTTTTTTTTCAATTTTTTTTTCTTTATCCCTTTTTGGTCGTGAACAAGGCATTATGTTTTTAGGCCCCTATATATAGGCCTTAATTGTAAAAAGGCAAAAAAAAGAAAGAAAGAAAAGGTTTCTCATTGGTTGTTGGCCTCCAGTTATGTATAATTCTTTGATGTATCACTAGTTGACCAGATGATTTTTTGCGAATGGTGAACGTTGCCAGTCTCTTGGTTTATTTCATCTTAAAAATCAATCACAAAAACAACATTTGATTTATTTCATCAATTTTTGTCCGACTGCAGTGGGTACAGAATGCAAGACGATTTGTACCAATAATGTTTGTTCTGTAAGGGCTAAAATTACTTAACCAAAAGTCCTGCTGATAGTGTTTGACCAAAAATATTTAAAATTGCTTCCAAGTCACACAAGTGCTAGGTGCTTCTCCATATAGCACTTCTAGTTGCTTTTTTAAAAAGCACTTAAATTTATAACAAAAAATTCAACATATTTTCAAAGAAAAAATAAATAAAACTGAGCATAAGTACTTTTTAAAAAAGCATTTCTAAATAAGTACTTCTTAAAGAAGCATTCCCAAATGAGTGACTGAAGCACGTAATAACAAAACAAAATATATAACATTGGAATGACCAATCGGTAAACTTACAACAAGCTTTTTCACTTGCTCTCTCTTGACATCATTACTAATCTCCATGCCAATTTGATGAGCACATTTTGTATCTTAATTTATATTCCTAAAATATATTTATTAGTCCTTTTCATTTGATAAATTCAGTTTGTTTTGATGAAATTTAAGAGCTAGAATTGGTGCTCATGTGGGGAATAGACAATTGTAAGTCTATAAGAGCACTTCTATCAATTTGTTATGACAAAGGGCAAAGGGAGGCTAGGGCTATTACTATTCATGTGAATAGTGGCGGCCCTTTCAAAAGCTTGTGGTGTTTCCACCCATTGCCATGGCAACCACTATTCACATGAGATATGAAGAGAGGAATTTGTATAGAGTTTTGGTGTGGAAGTGAAAAATATGACTAATTTATTTAAAAAAAATTCTGAAATTTTTAGTATTTTTTGAAATTTTTTTTATTGCTGACATCAACAAACCCAAGCTAAAACAAGGGCTGATTTTGCCTAAGCGCCAGCCTAGGCTTGTGGAGCCCACCAACATCCCTGACAGCATTTGTCCGCTGGAAGCCCATTTTAGGCCTAAACCCCACCTTGCCCGGGCCGCTGGAACTGCTCTAAGAGCAAGTCCAGCAGCAGGAGCTGGACTAGGGCTGGGGGGGGGGGGTTTGGGAAAAAAATGGGTTTCCAGCAGTAAGAAGCAGCCCGGGCAAGCGGTGGGGTCCACGAGATTGGGCAGGCCCGAAGGCGATTTCGGCCCGAGCTTGGGCCCGAGGGCGGTGACGTCATGGCTGACGCCAGGCTGGCGTCAGCCCTCTAGATTTCAAATTTTTTTTACTGTTGGCGCGTGCATTGCACGCGCCAACGTTAAAAAAAAATTCAAACGGACCGCTATAGTAGCCGCCAACGGCTACTTTCCACGTGGCAGCCTCTGGTCTCTCCGATTCTTTTTTTTTCTTCAATCCAACGGCAGCCAATTTTTCTGCAATAAAAAATTGAAAAAAAATCGAATTTTTTTTAAAAAAATACACAAAAATTACTGAATTTTTTTTTTTGTATAAATACCAACCAATACTCTTCACTTTTAACACCAAATCCTCTTATATTTTCTTCTCCTTCTACTATTGTTCACTTTCTCCTCAATATTTTTTCACTTTCTATTCAATATTTTTTCACTTTCAAGTTGTATTTTTGTTTATCATATTATGGGTTCTTCTAATGAAAATGGAGGGGCATGGAGCATGATGGAAGATGTTAGCTTGTGTGAGGCTTGGGTCCAAGTTAGTCATTGTCCCGTAACGGGCAATGAGATTAAATTTTCTCATATGTGGAAAAAAATTCATCAAGCATTTTGTGAAAAGGCAATTGGTTCTATACGTACAGAAATGGCATTATCCAGAGGTGGAAAGTTCTTAATAAAGAGTTGGCGAAATGAAGAAATGCCTTAGCAAAAGCGATGGACAACCATCCAAGCGGAGAAAACCTTAGCAGTGAGGTAAATTATTTGTCATTTTCCTTCTATTAATTTCTATGTCATATTAATTTTTATTTAAATGTTTCTTGCAATTTATATATTTTATTAATGTGTCTCTAGTTTTTTATTTTTTTTTTATTTTTATACAAGTTGCATTTTTTTAAAATTTATTGAATTTGCATTAGTTTTTTTTCACATGTTGCATTGCCAATATTTTATAAAGTTTCTTGCATTTCCATTTAATTTTTTTTTTTATAGATTATGCAAGCACAAATGTGGTTTGGTGCTACTGGGCAAGGGAAAAAAAAGTTTCAACCATACCCATTGTTGGGAGGTGGTGAAGACTTGTAAGAGATTCCAAATTATTCCAACCGGTCCGACGGTAGTCTTGAACGAGACTCCACTTCATGAGACGCCGGCATCGGATTCACCTATGGATTCCCCGATGAGTCAAGACTCACCAAAGGAGCCAAGGCCTATTGGGAGGAAGGCGGCGAAGGCGAAGAGAGGGAGTAATTCTAGCAAGAATGCATCTAAATTTTTGGAGGAACTTTCAAAGCACCAAGCCATGAGAATTGAAATGGACTTGAAACAACAAGAGGACGATATGGCTATTCAACTAGAATATGCAAAAAAAAGGGAGTATGTACGCAAAGAAAGGGAGTATGTACGCGAACAAAACATTGAAAAAAAAGATCGGGAAACCATGGCCATGGATACAAGCCATATGTCCCCTGAAACAAAACAATTTTGGAAGCTAGAACGAAGGGATGTTATGAGACGAAGACTTTTTCGTGACAATGGACCTAGCAACACAGATTGGTTAAATGATGAAAACCATTACAATAGTTTGCTTGCCTTTCATGTCTTAGTTTACTTGCCTTTGATTTCATTGTATTTTTTGTTTTGTTTAATTCATGTATTTTATTTTATTAGTTGTATTGCTTTTCTTTTAGTGAATAAAGAAAATATTCAACAAAAATCCTTTTTATTCAAAACATTCCATACATAAAAAACAAACCACAACCAAAGCATTAAAAAAAAAAAAAAAACCACAACCAAAGCATAAAAAATAAACAACCCACAACCAAAGCATAAAAAATAAACAACCCACAACTAAAAATAATAAAGTATAAAAAAAACAAAGCATAACTAAAAATACAACATAAACATAATAAATTAAAAACAACTTCTTCACTTCACTTCATTCACCTTCATTTCCTTCATTGCCTTTCACCGCCCATAAATGCTCCATCAAGTCAACTTGACGGTTTTCATGAATATACGACGATTGCATCTCCGTGTAGTGATCAATCATACGGGGCATGAAACTACCGTCTCTAACTAAAGGTTCATGCTGCACTGGTTCTCCATTTGGCCTCACTGGTTTTTCATAAATTCGTGTTAAGGCCGTGTCCATGGGATTTGGTTCATACACTTCATCAACATCGTAATCATATTCATCTTCCACAATCATGTTATGGAGGATGATACAAGTCATCATTATACTCCTAAGCACCTCCTCGTCAAATAGACGTGCCGCACCCTTTATAATAGCCCACCGGGCTTGAAGGATACCAAAGCACCTCTCAACATCTTTTCTGTACCCCTCTTGATAGCGAGCAAAAAATTTTTGCTTATGGGATCGGGGATGTGGAATTGTTTTCACAAATGTTGTCCACCTCGGGTATATGCCATCAGCTAGATAATACCCGTTTTGGTAGATGGTATTGTTAATTTCATATGTGATATTTGGGGCTTCACCTCTCAAAACATCATTGAACACCGGGGATTGACCTAAGACATTCAAATCGTTTTGAGATCCGACAACTCCGAAGAAGGCGTGCCAAACCCATGTATCAAAACCAGCAACTGCTTCCAGGATGATACTTTTCTGCCATTTTCTATTTCCGTAGTCCCCTTGCCAAGCAGTTGGACAATTTTTCCACTGCCAGTGCATGCAGTCAATGCTACCAATCATGCCAGGAAATCCTCGAGCCTCAGCTTTTTGGAGAAGCCGTTGCAGGTCCCTGGGCGTAGGTCTGCGTAGGTAGTCTCTGGTGTACAGAGTTTCCACTGCATCACAAAATCGCACCAAGCTCTCCAAAACAGTGGACTTCCCCATCCGAGCAATCTCATCCACCTGATCAGCAGATGACCCATATGCCAACATTCGTATCACAGCTGTGAACTTCTGCTCTGGAAGAAGTCCCAAATTTACATCACAATTTCTCTTTTGAACAAAATATTCATCATAATTGCAAATATCATACATGACTTTATTGAACAAATGGGGTTGCATTCTATATCTCCCTCGAAAATGAACATCAGAGTACAGAGATTGTGGGATAAAATAATCTTCCATAAGATTCTTACCCCGAGAATGTCTATGTCTGTCCACATTTGGGCGACGGCCTTCTCGTGAACCACGGCTACCCTGATTTCTTCCTCCAGCAAAGCAACTGCTATGCCAAGTTGCTCATCTAGTTCCCTCTGTGCCCTTTTGCTTGCAGCTCGTCTACGCATTCTTTCTCTAGTTTCTCGCTCTTGCCTCTCCAAAACCTCTTGCATGTTTGCCATTGAGAATGGAGAATGAAATCTAAAATATGAGAAATGGAAATGTAGAGAAGAACTGGTGTGGGAGGTATGAGCTGAACCTCTGGTTTTATAGAAAAATGTACACAGATAGATATGACACGTGACGCAATCTTAGATGGTGAAAATCTTATCTGAAATTTGAAATTCAAATGAAATTTGAAATTTATCTAAAATTTGAATTTCGAAATGTATCTGAAATTTGACATTTTGAATTGATCTGAAATTTGAATTTTGAAATGTATCTGAAATTTGAAATTTATCTGAAATTTATCTGAAATTTGAAACCGAAAATCTTATCCGATATGAATAGTATTGACACGTAGGAACCAAAAAATCTTATCCGAAAATATTATCCAAATTAATTGTTTAAGTAAACAAAGTTGTGAAAAAAACAAAAAAAATGAATAGTATTTGCCATGGCTAGCATAAACTGCTGGAAACACACTTTGCTGGAGGGGGTTAGGGCAGCCACTATTCACGTAAATAGTAGCTGCCCTAGGGCTCGGCAAGGGGCTAACTGGTGGAAATGCTCTAAAAGAGAATAAAGCAGGGACAAGATTGGCATAACAAAAGGGAAGTGCGATTTACTTGGTGATGGGCAAGCAGGGCATAAAAATTGAATAAACAAGAGAAGTGAAACGGCTGCCCATCCTACTAGCTTTGATCTCCAGCCTATAAATAGAGTGTTGCGGCATTGTTCAAAACCACCTCGGGACCGGGAGCTCCCAACTTCTCAAGAGCTCTCTCTCCCTTCTCACTTGTACTTCCAAGTCTGTTATTTTTTTTACAACGCACTCGACACTTAGACTTCCGAGTTTACAATGGTCAACCTATTGCAATTAATTTCATAAGTTTTTTTTTTCTTTGAAAGAAAAGTAAAACGTAGGCTATACTCATTAAGGCAAATTCTGTAAGGATTTTCATTTTCCATGCCATGAAAATAAGTAACAATTGAATCATTCCATGTTTAAACTCGTATGTTGGCATGTTAGATGGGAACATGAGACATGAAGGATTGGGTGCACGACTAGGATGGAAATAAGTCTCTAATAAAGTTCTAGGTGGAGCTACTTCATTATCAACAACCTCAAGCTCATTAACATTTTCTGCCATGAAGAACAACAAGATATATCATCGACAAGACAATAAAGACATTCTCATACACATTTAGCACCTAGCGTTTCTTTAATATAGTACTTGATTTACAAAGTTTTCCAAGTTTGAGGATGAAGAACCATGTGGACTAGCGGCTTCTTCTGCCAGTTTCTTCCATTCCATGACCTTGTTTTTCATTTGCTTACCTCTCTCTCCTTTCATTAACTCTCTAACAAGCTTTTCCACCTGGTCTCTTTTGACATCATTACTAATCTCCATGCCAATTCCCCACACATTACAAACACAATAACAATTTGTTTGCTGGTCCGTAAAGACGGGCAAGGAGAGCATAGGCACTCCTGCACATAGGCTCTCAATGGTTGAATTCCAACCGCTATGTGTTAAAAATCCTCCAACTGATGGGTGATCAAGCACTTGCTCTTGTGGACACCAACTTGATATTAGGCCTCTTTCCTTAGTTTCAGCCACAAACTCAGATGGGAAAATGGTTGATTTATCTGCAACCAGATCAGGTCTAATTACCCAAAAGAAGGGAAGCTTGGCATTTGCCAGTCCCCAACCAAACTCCACAAGCTGTTTGGGTGTTACAACTGCTAAACTTCCAAACTTCACGTAAACAACCGAATTTGGTTCTTTAGAATTTAGCCATTTGATGCACTCGTTTTCTTCCTTCCATAGACTATATCCCATGTCCTTCAAAGGGTACTCGGTATCTGGTTAAGAAGTAGTTGGAGAGGGCCAATTGCATAAACAAGTGGAAACATGGATGAGAGAGCATCCAAAACTTATTTCTCCAATGCATTAAAAGTATGAAGAACAATTGCTGAACCTTTTATCGAATTTTTTGATTGCTTCAATGGAGAAGATCCAAGATATGGCATTGGGATCTGTTGTCATAAAGTTGTTTGGGAGATCCCTTAACCTGATATCTTTCATTGCTGGAATCCAATCTATGATATTGTACAGAAAACCATTTGTTAAGAAGCTTTCATCTGCAAATACCCAAGTGAAGAAAAGAAAGCTTTTATTCACTATTGGTTCAATGACTTTCTCTGTCACATGTCCTCAACAATAATGAGAAGAAGAAAAAAAAAACACAAAATTTCCAATCAAATTTGGAAGTTGTACTTGTAATACAGTTTGATTTGGTACTTGTAGTTTTGATAAGTTTGGTTTGGTATCTATTATTATAGTTCATGTACTGAGTTAGGACACATTAAAATTCAAGTGCCAAAAAACAAAAGTAAAAAAGCCAAGAAAATCTTCATTTGTTTACCTTTGAGAGGGGCAAGTCCTTTTTCCACCAAAGTGGGAAACTGTGTAAATCCCATGAAGCTGCTTGCAGAAATAGTGAAGAAGAGCACCAAAGGAATTCCGATTTCTTCAGCCGCTGTGATGGTGAAGGCCATCCAACCATCCGAAACGATGTGAGACACTGGAGGAATGTTGGCCGTGTGATTGAGTTTCTTGAGGAGGCCATGAAATGGAGCTAGAAATTTTTTTTCTGACTGAGTCAGCAAGCAAAAGAAGGTCTTGAGTGGTATCTTCATCTGAGCTGTGAAGGCTATCTGGTATGGTTTCGAATCGAAAACCAGGCAAGCCGTCGAGGGAATTGGACCCTAGAGACTTATGGAACCTCTTGTGATTGAACTCTGTGTTGACAAAGGTTATATGAGCACCTCTATGGTGGAGGAGTTTTGCAAACTTAAGCATTCCCTTTATATGGCTTCGAACTGGAAAAGGAATGCAAACAACATGAGGCCTGTTAGCTACTTCCTTGGAACCCATCTCTCAATATTTGTTGTGTATTTTTCTCTGTGTTTTGCACTCTCAGAAATGCACTGTTTTTATAGGGTTGGCAACAATTTTTTGTTTTGTTTTCGTGTGGCTGTGTCATGACAATGTGTCCTACAAAGGAGTCGGCATATGCAATTGAAAATGAAAATTATTAAAATGATTGGTGCAGTTTTATATTACATTGTTATATATGATATATTTTTGTATGGCTGTATAAATTAGAAGACAAATAGGAGAGGGTTTATGCAACAAGCAGTCTGAGACAGAGGTGTCTTTGCTATGCAGACGGAGCTTTTCTTGCTGTAACTTTGGAGGGCATGGATCCAAGGTGACACCAAATTTGTGTATCAAACTAGTGTCCAAACGAAAACAGTCAAACTTTGTAGATGTCCAAATGATTGGAACTATGTCTAGTCCAATCCCATAGGCTAGTATCACCCTTGGGATTTATTTCCACTAATATGTGGAATTGTTGTCCAATTTAATGAATCCAGCCTCATTTTATAACGCGGGACATGAATAACATTACTTGAGGGATCCCTCAATCAAAACGGGACTCAATACATATAATTATTTATCATGATGTTAATGTCCTGTCTTTGGTTCGAATGTGTCTGCCAGTTGCCTAACCCACTTCTTCAGTCCTTCAGTCCTCATCCAGCATGATACACAACTGATATCCTCCCACAATCGAAGTTATATAAACACTTCTTGTGGTCTCAATTTAAACAAGCACCTGTGACCAAACTTCATTTCCTATTCAAGATTAATTGGACATCAAATCCGAGGAATTTCTTTATACATGATACACATATAGATTGTACCCCACAAATCATAAATACAAAATTACCTTGGGCACGTTTTCTCGCAATTTAATTTCAAGAAAATTTTATTAAAAGTTTTGAAGAACAAGAAGATATATCATCGACAAGATAATTAAAGACATTCCATACACACGTAACATCTAGCTTTTCCTTAATAGCACTTGATTCACAAAGTTGTCTAAATTTGCAGATGAAGAACCATGTGGACTAGCGGCTTCTTCTGCCAGTTTCTTCCAATCCATGACCTTGTCTTTCATTTGCTTACCTTTCTCTCCCCCCATTAACTCTTTAACAAGATTCTCCACATGTTCTCTCTTAACATCATTACAAATCTCCATGCCAATACCCCATTCATTACAAATATAGTAACAGTTTGTTGGCTGGTCACTAGAGCATGGCCAACACAACATAGGCACACCTGCACATAGACTCTCAATGGTTGAATTCCAACCACAATGTGTTAAAAATCCTCCAACTGATGAGTGCTCAAGGACTTGCTCCTGTGGGCACCAACTTGCTATAAGGCCTCTTTCCTTAGTTTCAGCCTCAAACTCGGGTGGAAAAATCGCAGATTTACCAACAACCAGATCAGGCCTAATTACCCAAAAGAAGGGAAGCTTGCTGTTTGCCAGTCCCCAACCAAACTCCACAAGTTGTTCTGGTGTTAAGACCGCTAAACTACCAAAATTGACATATACAACAGAGTTTGGTTCTTTAGAATTTAGCCATTTGAGCCACTCAGTTTCTTCTTTCCACAGACTATATCCCATTGCCTTCAAAGGGTGCTCCGGTATCTGGTTAAGAAGTAATTGGAGAGGGCCAATTGCATAAACAAGTGGAAACATGGACGAGAGAGCATCCAAAACTTCTCTCTCCAATGCATCAAAACTATGAAGAACAATTGCTGAACCTTTACCAAATCTTTGGATTGCTTCCAAGCAGAAGATCCAAGATGCTTCGGCGGGGTCTGTGGTAATAAAGTTGTTTGGGAGATCCCTTAACCTGATACCTTTCATAGCTGGAACCCAATCTATGACATTGTCAAGAAAGCCATTTGTTAACCACGTTTCATCTGCAAATACCCAAGTCAAGAAAAGTAAGCTTTTATATGTTCCTCACATGTCCTCAACAATAAGGAGAAAAAACACAAAGATTCCAATACAATTTGTAAGTTGTTGAAAAAAAGTTTGATTTGGTACTTATACTCGTAGTTTTAATAAAGTTTGGTTTGATACCCTACATATTATTATAGTTCATGTACTGAATTAGGACACAAGTGAAAATTTCAAGTACCAAATAGTATAAATTAAAAGAGATATTTAATCATATACCCATTCTTAGCACTAAAATTATAAATAAACCCTACATCATTTAATTTCTGTAAACAAATCCAAAAAAAATTCAAAAAATGATAGCTGACCTTATTGAATTTAATTTTGATTATTAAATTCTTTGATGCCCTATTGAATGTTTTGGGCTTTTTTTAAATGAGATTTTGGGGTTGGGTTTGTTTTAAGAAAATCAATGAAAATTTTGTAATTTAAAAGAAGTTATAAGCCTTTTTGTTATGTTGTAAATGGATTTTGAGTGCGTATCTAAAGTCCATTTCATATAGAATGATGCTAAATGAACCCTAAAATTAACTGAGTACACCATATAATCTAAGTTAACCCTAATATTTTAATCAAAATGTAAATTTAACTAAGTACACCCTATTTAACTACCAAAAATAGCCATAGTACAACACTCTAATACCAATCCTAAACCAAGTTTCTCTTTTTACATGAATTTGTGCCCTCTTTTCAGATTTTGAGTTTCATCAAAATCTTTAATTTCGTAATACCAATCCTATAATAGTACTCGCTACGTTATTCGTGAGCACCAAGCAATACGAAGATTTTTCTATGTCTGATAAGGGTTGAATATAGTGAGTAAGGTGTACTTATTAAAATTTTAGTTGTTTCACAATTCAATATATCTTTTTTGGTTATTTTATATTATGGTAAATTAGTAATTCAATAAGTAGTTTGGTAGTAGGGTGTACTCAGTTAATTTTAGAGTTCGTTTAGCAGCACTCTTTCATAAAAAAGTTTTTTTTTATAATTTGGACTCCTATATTGGGTATAATAGTGGATCTTTCAAATTAAAAACCCAAGAAAACTTTCATTTGTTTAGAAACAGGGGATTAAACTAAGAAAATGAAACAGTTAATTGCTTCAATAATATCTCTATTGTTTTACCTTTGAGTGGAGCTAGTCCCTTTTCCAGCAAAGTTGGATACTGTTTAAATCCCATGACGCCGCTTGCAGACAAAGTGAAGAACCACAGGGATTCCAATTTCTTCCGCTGCTGTGATGGTGAAGCTCATCCAACCATCCGAAACGATGTGAGACACCGGAGGAATATTGGCCGTGCCATTGAGTTTCATGAGGAGGTCACGAAATGGAGCCGGTAAATTATTCCTGACTGACTCACCAAGCAAACGAATGTATTGAGTGGTGTCTTCTGAGCTTGGAATGCCGTCTGGTATGGTTTCAAATCGAAAACTAGGCAAGCCCTCGAGGGAGTTGGGTCCAAGAGACTTGAGGAAGCGCTTGTGAATGTACTCTGTGTTGACAAAGGTGATATGGAAACCTCTGTGGTGGAGGAGTTTTGCAAACTTAAGCATCCCCTTTACATGGCTTTGAACTGGAACAGGAATGCAAACAACATGAGGCTTGCTGTTGGCTACTGCTTCCTTGGAACCCATCTCTACTCTAAATATTTGTTTTGTGTATTTTGTGTATGTGTTTGCACTCTCATAAATGCAGAGTTTTATAGGGTTGGCAACATCTTTTGTGTGGGTTTTACCCAAAACGAAAAGATTATTTTTGTGTGGCTATCATGCCAATGACTGTGTTAACCAAATAATGCACACTTGTATTAGAATAATATAGAAAGGTCTTCAATAATATAGAAAAATTTAGAAAATTTGAGAGAAAGTGGATAAGTTTTTTTTTTTTTTTTTGGTCAACAGAAAGTAAACAAATTAAAATCACTAGAAATATCCATATACTATGACTGTAGAAATCTAAAATAAGGAGAACAATTGTGGCTGAAAATGACTTTGGAAAAGTCATTTGCATGAGCAACCGACTTTTCCAAAGCAAGCTGCCGACTTAGCTACTCTATATATATAGCTAGCAGTCCAATTATGTATTCAAATAAGAAAAGCCGAAAACCACGGTTGTCAAACTCTCCCATCAGCCAACTCTTGTATCCAACAAACTCTCAAGCCTTGTACCCTTCTTATTTCAATCAATAAAATAAAAATATTTTGTTACTCTTTTAAAAAAATTCCTTTCTGAGTTAAGGTATTGTCCTAAACACTATCAACCATTTTCCAAACCTCTTTTCTCTTAAACCAAAAGTGGTATCAAAGCTTGTTCTGATCAACCTTGGGCGTTGGTTCACTAGTCATCCACCATGTCAACAACTAGCTAAAACTCCGATTTCACGGGAGAAAATTATAACTTCTGGAGTATTAAAATGAAGACGTATTTTATGTCTCAAGATTTATGGGACATAGTTGATAATGGTTTCAATAATCTAGAAAATCCAACCGTGGAACAGTTGAGGCAACTGAAGAAAGATCAATAAAAAGATGCAAAGGCCTTATATCCCCTGCAACAAGCCTTGCATGATATGATTTTTCCAAGCATCATGGGAGCCACAACTGCAAGGGAAGCATGGAATACCTTGAAGGAGAAAGTTCAAGGCAATTCCAAGGTACGTGAAGTTAAACTACAAACTTTGAGAAAAGAGCAGTCCCGATCTCTTGGACCACAGGAGTCCAAGAGATTGTGATCACCCACCGTTGGATATTAATCCAATGGTTCAAAATGATATATATAAATGATTATTACCCGATTCAAGTCAACCGTTGAATTTACATCCAACGGTGAGTGACCATAAATCTCTTGGACTACAGGGGTCCAAGAGATCAGGACTGGAGAAAAGAGTTTGAAAACATTAAAATGAAGGATTCTGAGACCACACAAGACTATTATGCTAAAATAAAAATAATAATTAATCAATTGAGAGCCTATGGAGAAAATATTAATGATTCAAGAATTGTAGAAAAAATATTTATAAGTCTTCCTGATAAGTATGATCCTTTAGTTACTGCCATTGAACAGACTAGATCACTCCAAGATATATATGAAACTTGCAACTTCATAACTATAGAACCAGAAAGTGTTAAGTTGTAGTAAAAGAAGAAATCTGGAGAAAAGCTATGGAAGAAGAAATTAAAACAATTGAGAAAAACAAAACATAGGAACTTGTTGATCGCCCAAAAGACAAAGAGATCATTGGGGTTAAATGGGTCTATAAGATCAAATTTAATCATGATGGATCAATACAAAAGCATAAGGCAAGGCTGGTAGTTAAAGGCTACTCGCAGCAGCCGGTCGTAGATTATAACGAGACATTTGACCAGTTGCAAGACTTGATACTATAAGAGCACTGGTAGCATTAGCAGCTCAAAAGAAATAGAGAATTTATCCGTTAGACGTAACGCGGGACATGAATAACATTACTTGAGGGATCCCTTAATCAAAACGGGACTCAATACATATAATTATTTATCATGATGTTAATGTCCTGTCTTTGGTTCGAATGTGTCTGCCAGTTGCCTAACCCACTTCTTCAGTCCTTCAGTCCTCATCCAGCATGATACACAACTGATATCCTCCCACAATCGAAGTTATATAAACACTTCTTGTGGTCTCAATTTAAACAAGCACCTGTGACCAAACTTCATTTCCTATTCAAGATTAATTGGACATCAAATCAGAGGAATTTCTTTATACATGATACCCATATAGATTGTACCCCACAAATCATAAATACAAAATTACCTTGGGCACGTTTTCTCGCAATTTAATTTCAAGAAAATTTTATTAAAAGTTTTGAAGAACAAGAAGATGTATCATCGACAAGATAATTAAAGACATTCCATACACACGTAACATCTAGCTTTTCCTTAATAGCACTTGATTCACAAAGTTGTCTAAATTTGCAGATGAAGAACCATGTGGACTAGCGGCTTCTTCTGCCAGTTTCTTCCAATCCATGACCTTGTTTTTCAATTGCTTACCTTTCTCTCCCCCCATCAACTCTTTAACAAGCTTTTCCACTTGGTCTCTCTTGGCATCTTTACTAATCTCCATGCCAATTCCCCACAAATTACAAACACAATGACAATTTGTTTGCTGGTCAGTAAAGATTGGCAAGGAGAGCATAGGCACACCTGCACATAGGCTCTCAATGGTTGAATTCCAACCACTATGTGTTAAAAATCCTCCAACTGATGAGTGCTCAAGGACTTGCTCTTGTGGGCACCAACTTGCTATAAGGCCTCTTTCCTTAGTTTCAGCCTCAAACTCGGGTGGAAAAATCGCCGATTTACCAACAACCAGATCAGGCCTAATTACCCAAAAGAAGGGAAGCCTGCTGTTTGCCAGTCCCCAACCAAACTCCACAAGTTGTTCCGGTGTTAAGACCGCTAAACTTCCAAAATTGACATAAACAACAGAGTTTGGTTCTTTAGAATTTAGCCATTTGAGCCACTCAGTTTCTTCTTTCCACAGACTATATCCCATAGCCTTCAAAGGGTGCTCCGGTATCTGGTTAAGAAGTAACTGGAGAGGGCCAATTGCATAAACAAGTGGAAACATGGATGAGAGAGCATCCAAAACTTCTTTCTCCAATGCATCAAAACTATGAAGAACAATTGCTGTACCTTTACCAAATCTTTGGATTGCTTCCAAGCAGAAGATCCAAGATGCTTCGGCGGGGTCTGTGGTAATAAAGTTGTTTGGGAGATCCCTTAACCTGATACCTTTCATAGCGGGAACCCAATCTATGACATTGTCAAGAAAGCCATTTGTTAACCAGGTTTCATCTGCAAATACCCAAGTCAAGAAAAGTAAGCTTTTATATGTACCTCACATGTCCTCAACAATAATGAGAAAAAAGACAAGGTTTCCAATACAATTCGTAAGTAGTTGAAATAAAGTTTGATTTGGTACTTGTAGTTTTAATAAAGTTTGATTTGGTACTTGTCGTTTTAATAAAGTTTGTTGAAATAATCTCTCTTTTGTTTTACCTTTGAGTGGAGCAAGTCCCTTTTCCAGCAAAGTAGGAAACTGCTTATATCCCATGACGCCGCTTGCAGACATAGTGAAGAAGAGTACCACAGGGATTCCAATTTCTTCAGCTGCTGTGATGGTGAAGCTCATCCAACCATCCGAAACCATGTGAGACAACGGAGGAATATTGGCCTTGCCATTGAGTTTCATGAGGAGATCACGAAATGGAGCTGGTAAATTATTCCTGACTGACTCACCAAGCAAACGAATGTATTGAGTGGTGTCTTCTTCTGAGCTTGGAATGCCATCTGGTATGGATTCGAATCGAAAACTAGGCAAGCCGTCGAGGGAGTTGGGTCCAAGAGACTTGAGGAAGCGCTTGTGAATGTACTCTGTGTTGACAAAGGTGATATGGAAACCTCTGTGGTGGAGGAGTTTTGCAAACTTAAGCATCCCCTTTACATGGCTTTGAACCGGAAGAGGAATGCAAACAACATGAGGCTTGCTGCTGGCTACTGCTTCCTTGGAACCCATCTTTACTCTAAATATTTGTTTTATGTATTTCGTGTATGCGTTTGCACTCTCATAAATGCAGAGTTTTATAGGGTTGGCAACATCTTTTGTGAAGATTGTTTTTGTGTGGCTATCACGAGAATGACTGCTATATGCAATTGAAAATGAAAATTGTTATCATGAGGTTTTTTCTCCTCTGAGCCGCCGAAGACTAATTTAGATAATGATAAGCATGGCATCTTGAGGCATAGATTTGCCCCCTATATTATCAGAACAATTAAAATAAATAAATTCTTTTTTAAGGCTGTCTACATTAAAATGAGAGAGTCTGAGACGGAGCTGTCTTTGTTATTATGAGTCCAACAAATTATATATATATGTACTAAAACAGAACCCCGTGTTGCTGTTCCTAGACTGTTCATTAGGAAAAGTGAAATGACGTTTGTGCCCCTACCTAACTGGTTGCCCTTAAGAATAGTGAATTGTCGAAAATGCCCTCCGCTAAACCTTTTCTGCTGTTTCCTTTTTGCCCCTTCCCATTCGCATCAGGTTCCCTTATTTTGACCAAGAATTTATATTCCATTATTGTTGTGCCGAAGAAATTTTTCAGATTCTTCTATTTTGGATCCTGAAAATTATTGAAATGCTCAGCGCCACAAGTCCTCTGCCTCTCACTAAACCTCCTCAGGCGTCACAGAGCGCACAGCTTAACGTTGACGCAGTGCGGCCGAGTCATCCATGGCAACGTCATCAGTGCCCGAGTCGGAGTCCGATCTCACTCTCGTTCTCCTTGCACCTAAATCCTCCGTTTCGTTCAACTTTTTAAATTTTTTTCTTGTGAATTCAATGCAGCTGTGTTGGCTCGGATTATGCAGCTTTCCAGTCCTTGTGGTTTATCTTTAATTTGAACCAGAACAATGTCGACTGGTTTGACAAAGAGAAGCAGGGTGACAGTGCTAAGCATTGATGGAGGTGGCATTGGAGGCATAATTCCCAGCATCCTCTTAGCCTTTCTTGAATCCAAGCTTCAAGTACGTACTGCATTAATATACAGTAATTCCATATATACTAAATGCACCAAATATATCATATATATACTCAGCTTTCATTTTTACTTATAATTTTGGTGTTATGATCTGCGCATGGAATAGGAAATGGATGGGCCTAATGCAAGAATTGCAGATTATTTCGACATAATTGCCGGAACAAGCACATAATCAAAGTCAAATTAACACTTATCGTGCATATAATACATATAGATAGATTGAATCCGACAAATCATTACAAATTTACTTTGTACATGTTTTTCTTGTTATTTATATTCAAGAAAATCGTGTCAACATTTATGAATAACAAGAAGATATATCATCGACAGGACAATTGAAGACATTCCCATAGATAAATTAACATCTAGTTTTTTCTTAAGGGAGATTCACTATTATACCCAATATGGGGGCCCAAATTATAAAAATACCCTATATAAAATGGACTTTAGAAACACACCCAAAGCTCATTTACAACATAACAAAAAAGCTTTTAACTTTTTATAAATTACAAAACTGCCATCAATTTCTTAAAACAAGCCCAACTCCAAAATCTCATAAAAATACCCAAAGCACTCAATAGGGCATCAAAGTAATTTAATAATCAATATTAAATTCAATAAGGCTAGCTATCATTTTTTGGGTTTTTTTGGGTTTGTTTATAGGAATTCAATTGTGTAGGGTTTATTTATAATATTAGTGCTAGAAATGGGTATATCACTAAATATCTCTTTTCTTAATAGCACTTGATTCACAAAATTGTCCAAGTCTAAGGATGAAGAACCATGTGGACTAGTGGCTTCTTCTGCTAGTTTCATCCACTGCATGACCTTGTTTTTCATTTGCTTACCTTTCTCTCCCTCCATTAGCTCTATAACAAGCTTCTCCACTTGCTCTCTCTTGACATCTTTACCAATCTCCATTCCAATATCCCATTCATTACAAGCATAGTAACAGTTTGTTGGCTGGTCAGTAGAGCATGGCCAGCACAGCATAGGTACACCTGCACATAGACTCTCAATGGTTGAACTCCAACCGCAATGTGTCAAAAACCCTCCAACTGATGAATGCTTAAGGACTTGCTCTTGTGGACACCAACTTGCTATTAGACCTCTTTCCTTAGTTTCATCCACAAACTCAGGCGGCAAAATTGCCGACTCGCCAACAACGAGATCAGGTCTAATTACCCAAAAGAATGGAAGCTTGCTATTAGCTAGTCCCCAACCAAACTCAACGAGCTGTTCGGGTGTTATGACAGCTGAGCTGCCAAAACTCACATAAACAACTGAATTTGGGGCCTTAGAATCTAGCCATTTGAGGCTCTGAGTTTCTTCTTTCCATAGGCTATATCCCATGGCATTCAAAGGGTTCTCGGGTATCTGATTGAGAAGTAATTGGAGTGGGCCAATTGCATAAACAAGTGGAAGTATGGATGAGAGAGCATCCAAAACATCTTGCTCCAATGCATCAAAAGTATGAAGAACAACTGCTGAAGCTTTATCAACCCTTCTCATTACTTCCAAGCAGTAATTCCAGAAGATGTCATTTGGATTTGTGGTCATAAAGTTGTGTGGGAGATCCCGTAACCGGATGCCGTTCATTCCTGGAATCCAATCTATGACCCTGTCCAGTGTAGGAACCTAATTAAATCAAAACCCTAGGTCAAATAATTCCTTCCATTTTGGGGATTATTTGACCTAATTGGGAATTATTCAATTTAATTGGGGATTACCCAATTAAATAGAATATTACCTAATTGGGTCGAGAATTGATTTGATTCCGACCCTAATTCTGAATTAAATGAGGAGTTGCCTAAATTGAATCAGGATTGATTTGATACCTACCACAATTAGGGATTTGATTTACCCTAATTAATCAAATCCCTAATTAATCAAATCAATTCCAAAAAGTGGAGGAATAATTCCCTTCCATCTACGGAATTATTCCTCTGAAACCCTAGCCTCCGAGACCTCTATAAAAGCATAGCCACACACAATGGTTTAGGTACGCCTAAATTCCTACTAAAACTCTACAGAAGTTATTTCTCAAAAACCCTAGCCACCCCCTCTCTTTCTCTCTCTCACACAAGGCTCCGGCCACCACACACGGCTCCGGCCAACCGGTTTTCCTTGAATTACCCTACCTAACTTAGGCATCGGAGGGCCTTTGGCCAACACCCCCCGGGTGTGGTCCTTTTACTCCGATCTGTTTTGCAGGGAGAAAGAGAGGCGGAGAAGACGAAGGAATCTTGGGCGAATATTCTCGTGGGGAAATTTGCTCCCACAAATTGGTGCTTTCATTGAGAGTGCGAGATATATTCAAAGCGTGCTCCAAATCCATCTTTCACACATTTTTTCAAACAACCATGGTTGATACAAGACGTACGAAGAGAAACGCCACCACGATGGGCCCATCTCATGGTTTCGTGGTGGAAACCTCAATGCAACCGCACGGAATCGTGGCTGCCAGCGCCTTGCAGTCATCCTCTAGTGCTTTGCAGCCGCCTTCAGCTGCCGGAATTGCAGAACAGCCGCCACATGACCCTGGGACCTCCACAGCCTTGCAGTTGCCAGCGCCGATCACCGGAGCTGCTCTGCCTCGCTGTCCTACCATCGGAGCACAGCAGCAGCCATCCCACTCAACTACTGGATTTGTTGCGCAGCCCCATGGCTACTCCGACGGCGTCCCAGTCTTGGAGCAGATCCATTCTCTCCCTCCTCTGCGGTCACACTTGGCATATGCACCTGTGTATGCCTCTAATGGAGCCCTAGCCCATATGCCGTTGGGCCCGATGCACAACACTCTACTTGACCCGCGCAGTCAGGTGGACCTTAACTCACGGGTCGATCAACTCACACAGAGGGTCGATGATCAGAACAACCTGATCGGCCAGCTACTCAGGCAGATCAACTTGAATCAAGGCCCAAACCTTGGACCCAGTGACGAGGAGAGAAGGGTACACCAGCACGCCGGCGAGCAGTTCGAGAGGTCCCAGGCTGGTCAGACAGGAGCAAACCGGCAGAGGAGAGATCGAGATCGAGCAGATGAGATGCAGACAGCCGCGAGCCGTACTCTGAGCCGTTCGGGGCTCAGACCAAGGACCAATGTGCTCGAGAGGCTAGGCCCACAGTCTAATGTCCACGCCCGCTTGGGCCCACAAGGAGCTCGAGTTCGTGAGCAGTCGCGCGACGAGCGCAACGACCGACGCCCACCGACCCGCTCGAGGGCCAACGCACGGTGGCAAGCTGTAGAAGGATTCTCACAAGCTCAATCTCCTAATCTGCCCCACGGGCAGGGTACCCAAGGGGATCGACCCTTGGGAACCGAGGAAGGAGTTAGCCAGTCACGCTCGAGACACCAAAGACGTCGACCTGAGCGACCCTCCTTGCGGGTAGAAGATGATGATCGATGCCCACCAACCTGCTCGAGGACCAACACGAGGCGACAAGATGTAGAGGAATCCTCACAAGCTCAATCTCCTAATCTGCCCCACTGGCAGAACACCCAAGGGGATCGACCCTTGGGAACCGAAGAAGAAGTTAGCCAGTCACGCTCGAGACGCCAAAGACGTCGGCCCGAGACTCCAGTCCTGCGAGCAGAGGACGTCGAGAAGCTAGTGAATGACCGACTCCAAGCTCTCCAACTTAAAGGAAGCATGGAAGAAGCCCTGCACAAGGAAATTGATCGAGTTGACTACTCGCCCTTTACTGACAAAGTGGAGCGAGCTCCTCCACCGAAGCGGTTCACAACGCCATCCATCACTCCATTCAAGGGAGACTCTGACCCTGAGAGCCATTTGAGGCACTTCAAGAGCGCCATGATCCTATACAAGGCAGACGATGCCCTGATGTGCAAAGTGTTCGCGATGACCCTGCAAGGAGCAGCTCAAGATTGGTTCCACACTCTACCGTCCGCGTCGATAGGAAACTTCAAGGAGTTGGCCCTCATCTTCACAAAGGAGTACACCTCCTACAAGACGGTCAGAAAGCATGCGGACCATCTATTCAACCTGCGCAAGAAGCCAGATGAGTCTCTACGAGACTACCTAAGACGGTTCAAGGCTGAAAAGGCTAACATCATAGGATGCAATGACCAAGTTGCATCCTCAGCTTTCAAGAAGGGCTTGCCAACCGAGCACGAGCTATACCGGGAGCTGGCCATAACACCAAGTCAAACCTTGGCAGAAGTGTTCGCGACGGCAGAGCGCTACGCACTTTGGGACGATGATCGAATCGCCACAAAGAAAGCTAGCAAGCACGTTGACCACCCGACGAAGCAGGCAAGCCAAAAGAGCAACCAGTTCGAGCAAAGAGCCCGAGATAAGCGCAGA
>NC_047650.1:3779218-3788064 GCF_902201215.1 Prunus dulcis | reverse complement strand
TCTTTGCAAATCATGACAGGAATAGACCGGGGGCAAACTGGAGGAATCACCTAGACATCGAAGAACAGGAAGGGCACAGAGAGGAACCTCCACTCAAACCATACAGAATAGAGCCCGGGATCGATTACATCCAGCCAGAACAGGGACAAAATCTTCCCCCCATCAATGCTTTGAATGACATAGGGGCATTGCAAAGAATGATCAGGGAAATCATGGAACCCGAGGCTAGAAGAGGAGAAAGGCCTACTTACAGAAAACCATATCCAGCCTACATCGATCAAATACCATTGCCTCCAGGTTTCAAAGTACCAAACTTCACCTTGTTCAACGGGGAGGATCCTCATGCTTCCTCAGTTGAACATATAGGCAGGTTCTCCGTCCAATGCATAGCTATTGAGAACAACCCTCTGTTGAAATTAAGACTTTTCGGCAATTCTCTCTCTGGACAGGCTTTCACCTGGTATACCAGCCTGCCAGCTAATTCGGTGCAAACTTGGGAACAGATGGAAAACGTCTTCCATGACTATTATTACAGGATCCAGCCAGAGGTCACCATTAGTGACCTAGCTTCCCTCAAACAAAGCGAGGATGAACCGGCCCAAGACTTCATAACCAGGTTCAGGAAGCTCAAAATGAAGTGCCGAATCCCCATGGAGGAGAGACATTTCATCCAAATGGCCCAAGCCGCCCTTAAAATCTCTCTCAGGAAGAGGTTCGATGGAATATTGTTTGGGGACCTGGCAGAACTGGCTGATAAGGCATCCAAATATGAGGAATTACTCAGGGAAGAACAGCAGAGAAGGAACTCCTCTAAAGGTACTTATTACAAAACCCCTTCTTCTTCAGTCCACCTGATTGGGGTGGAATCACAGGAAGATACAGAAGAATCAGAAGAGAGAGAGGTTTCAGTGGCAGAAATGGCAAAACTAAAACATCCCATTAGTTGCAAAGCCCTTACAAAGCCACCTAAAGACCAAAAGCCCCCACCATTCACGGGAGGATTCGTTCCCAACAAGCCAATGCAGAACAAGGTTTACTCTTTTGATTTAACCAAGGTTGATGCTTTGTTCGATGAAATGCTGCTGCAGAAGGCAATAGAAACGCCTCACAGGATACCCAAGCCGGAGGAACTCAAGGGTAGACAGTACTGCAGGTGGCACAACTCTTGGAACCATTCCACCAATAGTTGTGTCGTTTTCAGGGACGTCATACAAGAAGGAATAACGGCAGGAAGGTTGAAACTGGCAGAAAAACCTCCATCGGTCACGACAGATCCTTTCCCTCAACCACAAGTCAATATGGTCAACTTGAATTGGCCAGAACAGAGGGAAACTCAGCCAATGACAGATGCTAGTTGCAGCAGAAGCAGAAGAATCATAAGGGAAACCAGTCAGAGACCAAGAGCCACCATATCGGCTGGGGTAGTGCTCTGCAGCAGGTGCAAATGTGAAACAGAGCTAGAAGTGGTTCTAGACAGGCAAAATCAGCCCACACCTAGTGTCTTCGATAGGATTGGAACCTCATCCCGAGACAAAACAAGACAGAAGAACTGTTTTAGGCCTGCACAACCCAGTGAAAGGAGAACAGAGCAGCCCAGGAAGGAAATATCGATCAAGACACCCGGAAACGAAAAGCCCTTAGCAACAATCATCGAGGGCAGGTGGTACTCCGTGGGAAAAAGCGGTAGACCAACTCTGGAGTTGACCAGAACTCAGAGAAGAAGAATCCAGAGGCAGTACTGCACATATCTTAAGAGCCAGAATAACACGCAGATACATTCAAAGACCGATTCTGCCGGGAAAGGAAAGAATCCTGAAGCACTTCCCCAGACATAACAGAAAGCTTGTCACTCAAGAAAACTACTGGGGACAGAACTTTCCGCCAGATCTCCTGTCCATCCAGCCTCATCATCAGGTAGTCATCTCCACATCATGCAGACACAAGGCAAATTAGAGGCTACCCCACAGCAAGGGGAAGACGACCCCACGGAGGAATATGAAGAGGAACAATTGGACTATGGAACATTTGCAGAAGGACAGAATGAACCCCTCGGAACTGAAGAACAAGATGATTGGACCGAAGAATAAGGGGAAGAACTGATGGAATTTGAGGAAGAATTGGATGCTGAAACAGAGGCTTTTGGCGCAGAGTTAGAAGACTTACTACAGAGTGACTTGGGAGTTAACATGGGGTTCATCCTACCAGAAAAATTCAGGGCCGCCGAGGGACAAGAAAGCACCTTGGAAGGAGATGTTTTCTCTCAGGAAAGCTTTGAGTGCAGACTGGCGGAAACAAAGGAGATGCCAGAACAACAGGCAGACAACCCCAGAACAGGCGGAACTGCCAATAACCCAGCTGCGGAGCAGTTTTGTTTCCCCAAACCAACCAGAGAAATGGCAAATCACCTCAGGCCTTTGTTTATAACAGCAAACCTCGGAGGCATTCCTATTTCCAAGATCATGATAGATGGAGGCGCGTCCATCAATCTATTGCCCCACAGAATGTTGAGCAAGATGGGCAGAACAGAGAAGGATTTGATTCCAACACGTTTGACCGTCACCAACTTCGCTGGGGGCATCACAAAAATCCATGGCATCTTAGACGTGGATGTCATAGTTGGAAGCAAAGAATTGAAAATAGCATTCTTTGTGATAGATACCACTTCCACCACTTACAATGCACTACTTGGCAGGGATTGGATTCACCAGAGCTTTTGTGTTCCTTCCACCCTCCACCAGCAGCTAGCACTATGGAATGATGAAGGCCAAATGGAGATTGTAGAGGCCGATCCACGGCCATTCCTACCCTCTGCCATGTGTCTTGAAGCAAGGTATTATCATGACGACCTCGGTCCTTTTACTTTCTTTGGAGTCAACCAGAACGGCCGCCCCCATGGTGTCACGGCCCAAAGGCTCATTGAAGAAGGTCTAGCCAATTCTCTGGAGGACTGGAATAGACCTTTCTACGCTAAGAACTCTGATGATTAGTCCCAATCAACTGGACAAGGATCGAGCTGCAACAATCCGATCCATCACAAAAAGATTGTTGATATACTGGGAAGAAAGGAAGTTTTTCATACAGAATCCAGCCACCAATATGGCAGAATTCACCCACGAAAGTACAAAGGAACAAGAAGAGGAAGTTTTACAGGAGGAAGTATTAGATTTTGCACCAGCAGCATTGGATGACTCCCTGCCAGAAGTGGAGGATCCTCTACAAGAAATAAACTTAGGGACAGAAGAAGATCCAAGGCCTACTTTCATCAGCACACTTCTAAAAGAACCACTCAAGTCTGAACTCATGGCACTTTTGCAGGAGTTCAGAGATTGTTTTGCCTGGCACTATCACGAGATGCCAGGACTGGACAGACAGCTAGTAGAACACAAACTGCCAATCAAAGATGGCTACCTTCCAGTTAAACAGGCTAGGAGAAGAATGTCTATGGACACAGAACTAAAGGTCAAGGAAGAGATAGAAAGGCTGCTCAAGGCAGGATTCATCAGACCAGCCATCTATGCCGATTGGCTAGCAAATATTGTACCTGTCCTCAAAAGAAAAACAGGGGCAGTTAGAATCTGTGTGGATTACAGAAATCTGAATGAAGCATCTCCCAAAGACGAATATCCTATGCCAATGGCAGACATGCTAATAGACGGAGCTGCTCATAACCAGATGCTATCTTTCATGGATGGCAATGCAGGTTATAACCAGATCATGATGGCAGAACAAGACATCCACAAGACAGCCTTCATGTGTCCAGGGCATATAGGTGCTTTCGAATATACTGTAATGCCTTTCGGTTTAAGAAACGCGGGTGCTACCTATCAAAGGGCAATGAATTCCATTTTTCATGATATGATAGGACATTCTTTAGAAGTGTACATAGATGATGTGGTGATTAAGTCCCCCGAGGAAGGAAACCACATATCAAGTCTAAGGAAGGCATTCCTAAGAATGAGGCAGCACAAGCTAAAAATGAACCCCAAAAAATGTGTTTTTGGAGTCCAGGCAGGAAATTTCTTAGGATTCTTGGTTCACCAGAGAGGCATAGAGGTTGACAAGAATAAAGCAAAGTCCATCATGGAAGCCCTACCACCTCGGAACAAAAAGGAACTTCAGAGTCTCCTAGGAAAAATCAATTTTCTAAGGAGATTCATATCTAATTCTGCAGGAAAGATTCAGCCCTTTTCTTCCTTGTTAAGACTAAAGCAGGAACAAACATTCAAGTGGGAAGAACAGCACCAACAGGCTTTCCAGGAAATAAAAGATTACCTCTCAAATCCACCAGTTCTGTCCCCACCAAAGAGAGGCAGACCACTCAAGCTCTATGTATCTGCATCAGAAGTGTCCATTGGAAGTCTGCTAGTCCAAGATAACAAAGAAGGAAAGGAGCAGGCAGTCTACTATCTAAGCAGAACATTAACAGAAGTGGAAAGAAGGTATTCCGCAATAGAAAGGCTTTGTCTGGCCTTGTATTTTACTGCTGTAAAACTCAGACATTATATGCTGCCACACACTATCTATATCATCGCCAAGACAGACTTGATCAAATATATGTTGACAAGACCAATGCTGAGAGGCAGAATTGGGAAATGGACTTTGGCTTTGACAGAATTCACCTTCAGGTATGTCCCCCAGAAAGCTGTCAAAGGGCAAGCTGTGGCAGACTTCCTAGCAGATCACCCAGGAGAGGAAATTGAAAACATGGACTCTTTGGACATAGCAAATGCAAATCTACTAACTAGGGCTCATGTTTGCCTTAACAATCCAATCTATTCGATTCATCTTACACCTTGGAAACTATATTTTGATGGATCAAAGACAGATAAGGCTTCAGGAGCCGGGATTGTTCTGGAAGAACCATTGGGGATCAGACATTGCTATTCCTTCCAGTTAGATTTCCAGTGCACCAACAACAGGGCCGAGTATGAAGCTTTGATTATAGGGCTTGAGATGTTGGTGGAATTAGGAATCCAGTCCGTGGAGATCTTGGGAGATTCAATGCTTGTCTTAAAACAAATTGCTGGAGAATACAAGTGTCTAAATCCTTCCTTGGCTGTATATCTAGTAGCAGCTAGAAATCTGTTGACAGAATTCAGAGAAGCTACTTGGGAACACATCCCAAGGGAAGAGAACTTTGCAGCCAATGAACTGGCTCAGGTAGCATCAGGCATACAAATGCCCGAAGACTGCGTCCAGAGGATCATCAAGATAGGAAGAAAAAGTCTACCGTCAGTTCTGACTAGAGGAATGGAGATAGAAGTCAATTCTGCCTTAATCACTAAAGACGATTGGAGGGAGCCTATCATGACTTACTTGCAATATCCCACTCTGCCCTCTGAGAAAAGAGTCAGAATCATGGCTACAAACTACCTCATGTGGAATGAAGATTTGGTCCGAAAAAGTAAGGATGAGGTGCTATTAAGGTGCCTCGGAAAGACAGAATATATGAAAGTCATGGGAGAAACCCATGAGGGGATCTGTGGAGCTCACCAAGGAGGAAGAAAGATGTGCTGGTTAATTAGAAGGTATGGCTACTTCTGGCCAACCATGTTGAAGGATTGCATCAACTATTCCAAGGGATGTGAAGCTTGTCAAAGGCACGGCCCAATCCAGCAAGCTCCTTCTGTTCCCATGAATCCAGTGGTAAAACCATGGCCTTTTAGGGGATGGGCAATGGATCTCATTGGCAAAATCTATCCAGCCAGCAGCCAGCAGCACTGTTTTATCATTGTTGCTACAGATTATTTCACCAAATGGGTAGAGGCCAAGCCAATCAAAACCACAACTTCTCAAGAGATCATCACCTTTATAGAAGAACAGATCATACAAAGATTCGGCATTCCCGAATCAATCACAACTGATAGGGGTTCTTCTTTCATATCTAGGGATATGCTAGATATGGCAGAAGCATTCAAGTTCAAACTGCTTCAATCTACCCCCCTATTATGCTCAAGCTAATGGACAGGCAGAATCAAGTAACAAGGTGATTATCAATATCATTAGGAAGATGCTGGAGAAGAATCCAAAGCAATGGCATGAAAAGTTATCAGAGACTCTGTGGGCATACAGAACTTCAAAAAGAGAAGCAACTGGCATGACCCCCTATGCTCTGACCTACGGCCATGATGCAATTCTGCCCATGGAGATAGCAGTCCAGTCTCTTAGAATTGCTCACCAGCACGGTCTCACAGGAGAAGACTACTCTCAAGCCATGCTACTTGAATTAGAAGAATTGGATGCAAGCAGGATTGACACCCTCAACAAACTCTTAGCAGGAAAACAGGCTGTGTCAAGGGCATACAACAAAAGGGTCAGAGATAAGAGTTTTGAAGAGGGAGAGATAGTCTGGAAGGCAATTCTGCCTCTTGGAGCACACGTAGCTGGATATGGAAAATGGTCACCAACATGGGAAGGTCCTTTTGTGATTAACCAGATCCTCGGAATGGGGGCATATAGGTTGCAGGACAGAGATGGAGTTATTCACAATGCCCCAATCAATGGCAAATGGTTAAAGAAATTCTACCCAACCATGTGGGATTCACAAGCTGTACAGACAGACCCCGGGATAGAAAAAGAACAAGGCTGACTTTTTCTATTTTTTTTGAATCCATTTTTGCTTTAAAGTTGTTTCGTTTTTTACTTCCAAAATTTTGTTTTGTTTATTACATCAAGGGTAAATGAAAGTAGTAAGATGCTGTTTGAAAGGGAAGCAGAACAAACTTTATTTAAAATAGCCACCATAGTGGCAAATTTGTCCAAATAAACAAAGAAACAGAATTCGAAAAAACTAAAATCCTAATTTTCCAAGGGTTTCCTGCAGGTTCGCCTTCTTGACAGAAAGTTCCTTCTGGAGCAGCACTCCTTGGTGGATCGAGGCTTCTGCAATTTCCAAAGCTGGCCTGGAAGCTGCAACCATGCTCTGCACAAGGAAGGTGGCCTTGGTTTTAGAGCTCAGTCCAGTCCCAAGCCTGTTCTGCACCTCCCTGCACTCTGCCAGTTGTTTTTGAAGCTCTTCAATCTGCTTCTCCAACTTATCCGCAGTAGCCTTGGCCTCCTTATATCCAGCCACCATCTGGTCCAATTCTGCCTTCTGCTTAGCAAAGTCAGCCAGATTGGCTTCGTGTGTAGCCTTGCAGAACTCAGAGGTCTTGAAGGTGGGCTTGAGATCCTCATAGCGATCGTGCAGATTAAGCACATCTCTGGCCAAGCTTAGGCCCATCTCAAGAATAGGCTTTGGAGCCATGTTCTGTCTATGCAGCAGGTCCAGATCTTTCATCAGCTGATCCAGAGCCCCCTTATCCTCATCAAACTCCAGCTCAGTGGACTGCCAGATTTTTAACCTCTCCATGGCCTCCTGCACTGCTCTAGATTTTGCCTTGCTCAGAGGAGAGCTGAGTTTCTCCAGCCTGTCCAGTTGAGCATCCAGATCCATGGCTTCAAACTCTTCCAGCTCTGGATCAGCGAAAGAAGCCGTAGCAGATGATCCTGGAAGCGAATGAATAGGCATCTGCAGAAGAAAGCATAAGTTAGGACCAGGCAGAAAGGCAAAAATAATAAGAGACTCGAAAGTTATGAAAACTTACAGCGACAATGGGAGGCTTCAGGGGGCTGGATACAGCGGCCAGAGCACCAGTAGCCTTAGGCACTTCCACCTGAAAAGACTGCAACTGTTAGAACAGGCAGAACAGACAGAACAACAAAAAACATGAACAAGTTGAGAAGGAAATTACCACAACCACAGGAGCAGCTGCAGTTGTTCCTACTTCAGCCTCTGGAACCACAACAGTTAATTCTGCCTGATCCACAGGGTCTGATACAGATGGCTCCACCCGATCCTCGGCCTCTGGAGCGGCAGTAGAGTGTTCTGCCTCAGCATCCTCAAAAAGAGCCAGTTCTGAACTAGTCAGCTCAGCACCTAGACCCTTTTGTTGCTTCTGCGCCAAGGCAATGCTCTCTGCAATCACCTCAGCAGGGATTTCATCCTACAGAAACAAGGATCAGAACAGAAGGAATGGAATAAAGAGAAAACTGATGCAAATCTCAGACTAAAACTCACCTCGTCTTCCACCACTGCCACTTTCTTTTGGGGCACCTCCTCCAGCCCTTGCAGCTCTTTTTCCTGCTCCACCTCCTCAAAAGCTTCTCGCAACTCGTCATCCGTCCCAGAAGGACTGACCGGGATTGCTGCGGCCTCTTCTGCGGCAAAATACTCCACTTCACCCTTCTTCTTAAGCTTTTTTAACTTAGTGGGAGGAGGAGAAGGACTCCCAGCTGGACAGAACAAAAGCAAAAGATTAGAAAAAAGAAAGCAGAATAAATCCAGAAAGAACAGTTGGAATGTTCCAAACTCACCAGGAATGCCAGGCCCTTTTCTTTTTCTTCTACCAGAAGGAACAGCCTCGGCAGGGGTTTGTTCTGCCTCAACATCATCCTCTTCATCAGCAGAAGGGAGCTCCAAATCCCCGGCGGCAATGACGGAAGAGACTGCACCAAACAGTTAGAGGTTAGAAGCCAATCCAACAGGAAAAGACAGAAGAAAATTAAAAAGGGAAGGCTTACCAATCACTTCTCCGGCCTGGACAGACTGTCCACCCACATTCTTTGTCAAAGAAGGATCTAATAACAGGCAGAACATATGTTAAAAACAGATTATCAAGACAGAACAAATCCCAGACAGAATCAAATATCTACCTTCTATAATTTGTGCATTAATGTCCTAGATGGTCTGGATCATGTGCGCTTTGGCCTCCCCCTCCGCAAAAAGATGCCAGTTCTCCCAACCGTCAAAAAGCGTCTTGAGGGCGGTAACAGAAGCTGGTAGATTTTGGAATCTGGTTTGCCAC
>NC_047650.1:3731722-3778314 GCF_902201215.1 Prunus dulcis | reverse complement strand
CCTGTTGATCGATTGCTTGGACAGAAGAATGGCGTCATAGATCCCAGCTCTCCTCCAGTGACCCCCATATCTCGGGAGGAGTCTGTCAATCCAGTCTGCCCATTTGACTGGACTGTTCCTCACCTCGCTGGACGGGAAAGATCGACTCAAATTCTCGCTGACCCAAGAATGAGAAGCCAGGGCAGAGTTGCTCTCGAAACACAAAGGAGCCTCAGCGTCCTTTTTTAGCAATTCTGCCGCCTCAGCCGGAACAGGGCCAAACCAGTGAGGCCCCAGCACCAGGGTATTCTCGAACAAATGAAGAACGTTCTCATCCAGATTCTTTTGGGCGAAAGGATGAAGCTTGCTCCTGACTTCTATCGCGTGGGCATCAATCCCGCTCCCAGTGATGTAATCAGGAGGAATTGAGGCCGAAGGGGATTGAGCACGGGACCTTGGGGAAGACATTTCTAGAAACCAAGGGAAGGAAGCGAAGAGAAGGTAAAAGAAAGGGAGAGTTCGAAGAAGACGATGGAAATCCTGAAGAAGAGCTCAGAGGAAGAACAAAATCGAAAAAGGGCAGGTTTTTCAGAAGCGTTGGTTTCGAGCCTCATTTTAAAGAAAAATTCGAAAACGTGGGAGAGAAGAAGATGGGACGGCACCTGAAGATTATTAGCTAGTAACTAACTAATAACTAGCCGTTTCTTCCCACGAACTCTAGTTCGTGACAGGCGAACGTGGCAGACGACTGGCGCGCAAATTAATGACAAGAACATTAAGTCTGAAAACCGTTTCAGTTTCTGAAACGATTCAGACTTAGGGGGCATTGTTTGGGCCTGAAATTCCCGCGCCAAAATCAAAAAAAGACAAGCCCATAATGAAATTTCCCACTAGGCCCAAAAGCTTGGGGACAACAAAATTAGGATCCATACGGCTTGGGCTTTACGCCTTTTTATCGAAAACAAAAGTCCCCAGCCCAAGAAAGCCCAAAAGAAAGAAGCTGTCATCCGGGCTTTAAAAGGATCAGCCCACAAATTGTTTGGACTCAAACCCAAGAGACTGAAAGATACTACCACGTGGCTACCTCAACTTTGAGAAAGTCAGCATTTTCAACTAGAGTTTTTTATGGGAAGGGACGTCTCGGAAAAACTGCCAGGAGAAATCAAAGAGCCCATCTTTTTAGAGATTTGTTTTGCCCCAAAGCAACACACCATCTTCAAAAGGATTCACAGGCCATGCCTTCTCAATTAGAACAGGAAATAAGGAATTATTCAAAGAAATACAGAAGAAAACCAAACCGCCATGAAAAGCAACAAGCGTTGGCGTTGGTTGAAACAAAAAGCAGTCGCCCAGGGAACTAGGGAAGGGATCACTGGAGACTACTGAGAGCTTGTCTGCCACGATTGATAAAGATCTTTCCTGAGGAGATCTTTTTGCCGCCCATTTTAAAATTAAAACACCTCCAGAAGAGGATCTCTTATAAAAACAGAAGCAGGCAAGAAAGAAAAGGACAATCAACTCATCAATCAAAAAAAACAACACCAAGAAAAAGCCAAGAGCTCACTTGAAATCCGAAATTCAGACTTAGAAAACAAGTCTTCTAGAACGAGACACCTCGTTACAAATTTGGTTCAGCAAAAGCCAAGACAAGCAGAGTTTGAGTTTTCACAGACGCGGAGACCCCAGAGAACTCAGGACGAGTCTTATTCAAGAACAACTCTCGTAGTACGATCCTTAGCTCATCAGACCATCGAGAATAGCCACTTCTGTCCCTTTCAAGCAGGAGGAGTTGCAGTTCTGCCTATTCAAAAGGCCTCACAAAGCGTGAAGAAAACGTAAAGCTCTGCCAAAATCCAACTTTGGTATCGATTTGCAGGTCAACCTAGCATTTGAAGTCACAAAGCAGTGCGGACCAATCCAGACATGTCCAGTCCAGCCTACAGCAGAGTCTTCCATTCAAGCGGAAACGAAGTTCCGACAGTCCTTTAACTTGTCTAGAGTTAAATATGTGTATTTATTATCTTGCAAAAGGCAGTTCTGCCTAAAACAGTCCACCTCTATCAAACACCTCTGGCCAGAACAGCCGTTTTCTTTATATACTGAGATAAATTATGAAAGTCCTTACCAGTCTAAGGCAAGAAAAGAACTTACTTGGGAGATATTCCTCACCCAAATTCACAAATCGTTTGATTTTTAGAAGTCAGTAACTTGGGGCGCAAGTTATCTATTCTAAAAAAAAGTCTGCTAGAATTCACGTTGCTAGCAGTGGCACGCTCGCACACCAAAGAAAGCTGACTCGCTTGACCAGTACATGGTCTCCAAGCCAGTGGGGAACTTCGCCCTTCCATCACAGGAGCTAAACGCAAAAACGGGTGAACAGCATCCAGTAGTGCCCTACTGGCAAAGCCTAGAATGGTACCTACCACACCTGGTACATTAGAGGCGACTCCTCCTGCCAGATCATGACAACAACTGTCTTCCAATACCTCTGGCTGCACTAACCCAAGAGCGATTTCCAGAACTGCTACTTTGGTTCGAACCTCCGCTGGAACGGAATCCAGGTCGGTAGCCTCCATAATTGCGACCACTCGATGATTTGGAACTGTAATTACCTCTCTTAGATGATCCATGACTAGGACCACCTATGTTAAACTGCTGCCTACGGAGGTCACCCCGTGGTCTGACCATCATCTGGCTGTTTTCAAGTAATGAAGCAGACATCACCACATACCACTTACTGATCACAATACCTCGGATGGAGGCCTTTAACCCCATCGTGAAAAGATGGTACTTCTTGCTTTCATTCTTCACTAGTGGAAGACAATACTTAGACGGTTGAAACTTTTTCTCATACTCTGATACAGTCATTATCCCCTGTCCAGCTGTAAAAAGCTATTGCATCTTCACAATCTGGTAGGCCTGTGGATAGTACTGACTGTCAAATGCGGTTCTAAATACTTGCCATGTAATGGTTAAAAGATCCCGATATCTCTTCTTAACCGAGTCCCACCAATGTCAGACATTTCTGATCAAGACGAAGGTGGCCAGATTAACCCTACTGTCCTGTGGAACAGCCATGGCCTACATGATCTGCTCCATCCTGTTGGGCTACCGTTACCATCAAAATCAGTGGCCCCCAATCCTCTTTGCGTGATCCGCATATCTCACTGAGGGATCTCTGGGCTGCCTCATCCTGGCTAAAGCCTGAGCCAACAACTCCAAAGCCTACTGGAAGTTAGGATTTCCCAGCATAGTAGACATAGCAGGTACGGTTCCTGACGAGTCTCTAGCAATAGACTCCTCTACCGGTTCAGATACCGATGCAGTTTCTGCCCGATTTGGGGATCCCATCCCCTTTTGTCGGGACGATTGTCTAGTCCCCATACGGACACCACCACACTTAGGGCCCATCTGAGACACAGATTTTCAGAAAAACGAGAATGCACAAAGTGCAAAGTCTACAGGAAGTGGAACCTTGCTCTGATACCAAATTGACAGAACCCGATCCAAATTCCGCTTTGGAATTCGAGTCGGACTCTGTGCGTGTCCGACACTTGTCGAATGTCAGGCACAAAAGACCTATTTGCCCTTCTAGTTACAAACTTAATTTTAATTTAGCCTTGACTCCCACCAAAAATTCGGCAGAGTCTCCCCAGTACTTTGTTCAACCCCAAAATTTACACCTGTCAAAACGAGCATGCATATCTATACAACCAACTACCAGTATTTAATCATACATGCCAATAGTTCCGTTCTCAATCTAGGGCAATATATCAGAGCAATTCTAATAGTTTACAGATGAGTTCATCCTGTTACAAAACAACACTTCTGTAACAAAGAAAGGCGCGGAAGACACAATGGCCCGGTGGTGGATTTCCTGTGCACGCTATAGCCTGAGGGCGTAAAACATTCAAAAAAATGTGAATGGACAAAAATAAAGGTTCAGAAAATAGCATTAGAATATACTAACCCCCACTGTAAAAAAAAAGTTAAGTAAAACTGAATATTTAAACTGCCTTTGAATCATACTAAAATCAAGGCTTTCACATATTTATATACATATATGCAAATCATATTCAAGATTCATAAAACTAGCATAAAAGCACTGTATTCAATTTAAAACTACCACCTAGGTGTACCCCTGTAATTCAGTCAATTCCTGATATCCATCAATTCCCCTGGTAGGTATAGGTGACACAAAGTCAACCCGAGCCGCAAACTGGCAGGATTCAGCCGACCGTAGTTAGCCTGATCAGCAATCCTGGCTCTCACGGTCCGGGCGTCCCCGAAACTCGTGAGGCAAATGTCAAGTGCACTCACAAAACTGAAGATAAACTGGATGTCTGTAGACATCGTCATATCTAAAGGCAACATATACTGAAAGCAAGCTGTTTTCTGTAGCTGGGTACCCACGGTGGTTTAAAAAAATATAAAATTTCTGAGAAAATATAACATGTCTGGAAGATCTGCTGAATAACTGAATTTTTATTAAATCAAGAACTCTGCTGCCATAAGAAAATATAAGGTTTATGAAAAATCTGATAAATAACTGAATTTTTGTTAAGTCTGGAACTATGCTGCCATTTTATCTGATATAAATCTCAATCTCTGCTTTCCATATCTCTTTAGCATATTCAACTAAGCAACATATAAATAAGGATATTTAAATTCAACAAATCATGCTAGGAAAATCACGATCAATAAAACTTATTCAAGATCCAATAATAAAATTTATTTGCATAAAATCATTTATAAAAGAAAAGTCCACTTACTCCTAGTCCGAGCTAACTAGACCTTCTGAAGGTCCCTCCTGCGAGTCTGTCTGGTCCCGGGTGCCTGGTTGAACCACCATGAATATTTAATTAATAAAACTGCTCGGTATAAAGATTTAATTAAAACCCTGAACCCCGACTTCTAGAAGTGCGTGCACGAACTTTAAAGTCATTCTTATGCCCACTTAAGCATTTCAGATGTTTAGAACTGTCTGAAAGGACCCGAGATTTCACTAAGCGATAAATTCCTATATTGGTCAATACGGACCTCGTGGGGCCCACGACCTCCAATTACCAATCTGAGAGTTCCTATAGGTTCCTCACATTTAAGTAACCATGTCCTGCAAGTCTGGTCTGAAACGGACGATCGGATTGACCACGATCGTGTAATCGTATAATTTCTAAACCCTAGCCCCAGGGTTCGCGATTTCAGAGTATCCGGGACTCCGATTCACATTCCGTCAAATCTTACACGATTCTGAAATTATCTAGAACCACATATATGAAATTGAGTACGATCCAACGGCTCAACAGTATTGAACCGAAAATCGCACAATATGGAAAATCCGTTCGAGGCTCAAACGGTATCCAAATTGAGATCCGCAAAATCCTACACGCTCGTGACAACCTAAGGATCGCAACAAGACATAGTGCCACTGCACTACCCTCACCCACGCTCCGCTGCACGCGCCGGCAGCGATGGGTGTCCAAAGCGATTACACCTCGCCGGAAAAACTTAAAACCACAGCTCCAAACTCCTACCCTAGGTAAAACACCATATTTGAAACTACTTTTGTTCTTGGACCTACCCCAAAAACTCACCGAAAGTGGCCGATCACGGAGGCGAAAAATCGGCCGAAACTTCAAGTTCAAAAATCCAATAGCTACACTGAGAATTGATTAATTCCAACCCAATAGGTAGCTAGAACAGCTCGAGAGGTTCAAAATCCATACCTGGGTCGACAGAAACGATGGCCGGAGGAGGGAGATCGGCGGCTGTGAAGATTGGATGACGTCAACCTTCTTCCCCAATTTCCGGCGAAATCACAGCGGCTGGAGGCGGGAGGTGGCTGGGGCTGGAAGAGGACGTCGTCCCGGTCGGTTTGGTACTAGCCCCGTCCACAGCCGTGGCAGGTGGCAGGAGTTGCGAAGGAGAGAAGGTGGAGGACGCTGGAGAGGTCGCGGGAGGGAGAGAGAGAGAGGGAGAGAGAGAGAGAGAGAGAGAGAGGGAGAGCTGGTTTTATAAAATCCCATTTTGAAATATTTACGATTATGCCACTGAGTTTCTTTTGACCATAACTCTCTCGTTACAACTCCGATTTGGGCCCACTACGTGTCGATGAACTCATTTCATCATGCTCTACGCAACGGTGTCTGTAGAATTGTCAAATTCCTTTTCGGTCAAAAAGTCAACTTTTCCTTAATAAAATATTATAAGGGCAAAATTGTCTTTCCTCAAAATAAATTATTGATTAAAAATGAATTTTAGGTTTGGGTCATTACAGTAAAAGTTGTGATTGTGTGCATATATGTGGGTTGGCCACGAGTGATACCTCTCATGGGATTTCCAGTAAAGATGCATTCAGATGGAAACGCGCCTTTGAAATTATTGTGAGACAGATCAAGAATGCGCAACTCAGGGAAATGAAGATTCCTTTTTTGTTTCCCAATCACACCATAGAACTCATTATGGTGCATTGACAAAAGTTTCAATTCTGGGAGACACCCCAACCAAAAGGGGAAAACATCATGGAATTCATTGTTTAACAGAATAAGAGATTCAAGCATCACACAATTCGCCAATGGCCTTGGCAACTGCCCCTGCAATTGGTTAAGGCTAACATCAAAAATCCTTAGATTGCTTGTGTTGGTGTATGCTTGAGGAAGAACGCCATGAAAAGAATTATTCCGAACATTTAAAATTTGTAGATCATTGCTGAAGTCTCCAAGACACTGAGGAAGCATGCCACTCAAATTGTTATTTGACAAATCAAGAAACTGAAGAGCACTCAGAACACAAATCAATGGTGAAATCTCTCCAGTTAACTTGTTGTCTGAAATTTCGTAGTCTAAGATGCTTGGTTGAGGTATCGGTAGTGGTCCTTGTAGCATGTTAAGATCAAGGTATAAAACTTCTAGTTTGACCCAGGGAAGGACTACAGGCGAAGGTTGACCAAAGCCGATAAGGGAGTTTACAGAAAGGTCCAGATACTCCAAAGTTTCTGTGCTTATGTTCAACATCCATTTCGGCACTTGGCCAGCCAAGTTGTTTCTAGAAAGGTCCAACCAGAACAAGTTTTGTTCATGTCTTAGGAATTGTGGGAACTCTTTTATGTTGTAGGACCCCAACCCGAGAACCCTTAACTTCAGAAGAGTTGCATTCATAGTTCTAGATTCAGTGAGCACTTCCAGTTTGTTATCAACTTAAGAATCTCCACTGTACCATGCAGACTATTACTCCCTAGAGAAAGGATTTGGAGATCCATAAGATTGAATATTGACTCAGGAATTGAACTACGCAATTTATTAAAGGTAAGATCTATGTAAGCTAGCCTGCTAAGATTACCCAGCAAAGATGGGATTGGACCAGTTAGTTGATTCCAACGAAGATGAAGATGAAAGAGCTGTGTGAGGTTTCTAAGAGAAGACGGGATGTAGCCACTTAGATTGATGTTTTCAAGGTCTAGATAAGTAAGTTTGTTTTGCTTCCCGATCCAAGACAAGGGACCGCCACTGAAATTGTTATCAGAAAGTGACAAATATGTCAGTTGGGTAAGGTTAGCAAACCAATCAGGGATTGGACCACTGAAGTTGCATGCCCTAGCATCCAGTTCCTGTAATGAATCAAGGTTCCTGATTGAAGACAAGTTTCCTGAAATGCAACTGTCGCCAAACTTCTGGGACACGAGACGACTGCTTCGATTAAACTCAGGCAAATAACCAGTGATATCTTGGTTATATCTCACATCAAGAGTTTCAAGGTCTTCCAACTCAAAAATTCTTGCCGGAAATTTTCCAAACAAGCCACAATCTTCGAGGAGGAGAGATGTCAAAAATGATAAATTTGCTATAGAATCGTGTATTGTTGAAGATATGTTAATGAAACTGAGGTGAAGCTTTTCTAGAGTGATTAAGTTTCTAATGAGGCTTCTCAAATCGGATTCTCTAAGAAATGCATCCAGATTGAGAGATAGATCAAGGGATGACAACTTGGACAACTGTGAAAGCTGGGATGGGATTTCACCAAAAAAGACAGAGGCAGAGAGTTTGAGGTACGTCAGCTGTGGAAAGTTCCCAACGGTAGTAGGAATTTGAGAGTAATTGAAGTTATTGTGACCAAGGTTGAGCCTCTGGAGATGAACAAGATGGAAGAGGCTAATGCTTGAGTTGATAGATCCATAGAGCCCAAAACCAAATTTTTGTTCTAATGAAATTGACAATGTATGTGCATTTAATGAATTCACTAATTTGAATGGCATGATTTTTTTATCAATATGCGAGGAGTATTCGAACTTGGGAACTACTAAACTAACAACTAGTTCATGATGACGAGAATGTGATAATCTCATTCATGTCCCTTGTTACACACTTCCGTTATTATAATAAATTTCATAATTTGAAAAATGTAATAGCGTAGTTTATATTTTTCTTTCACTGAAAAAACAATGAAAGTTGTAGTGAAATCATTTGTGTTTTTTCCTTCTTCTTTTTTCAGAGCACCATTGCAAAGGTTGTCGGTAGTGTAGGACTAGATTTGAGTTGGTTTGGTTTTGGGCTCAACCTTGACACCGAATCGGAGGTGTAGGGTTGGCTATTTTGGGAACCATACACTGAGCCATTGCAAAGGTTGTTGGTAGTGTTGTGCTTGCTCTAGTGGTAAGAGGACTTGATGCTAAGGAGGTATGGGGTTTGAGCCATCGTGGAGGTAATGTTTTTTTGTAATATATGGTTTGTGAACTGTGACCAGTTTGGTTTGGGTAAACCAGTCAATTTCAAAACATCAAACTATAAACTAGACCAAACCAACCAGTTTGGTTTGGGTTGAAACTGAAATTAAATTAAATAAAATAATAATAAAAACTAGACAAAACCAACTCGATCAGTTTGGTTCAGCCAATTTGTCAAGTTCTTAGTCTGATTGCCCACCCCTAGTTGTTGATATACGCGCGATGTGGCCTTTTAATTAGACTTCGCTCTAGAAAAATTATAAATCTAAAATAAAATAAAAACCCCAAAATGAAATTGTATCCAACCCAAAGATACAAATTCGGATCGGGTCACAAATTCTCACAGCATTTGGAAAAAATTGAAAAAACTGCAGTTCAAACAACCAAGCAAGCATTTGAGATAGCAATATTTTGGAACTCTTGATTTGAGACTCAAACTCTTGAGCAGTATAATATATCGCAATATTCTTCAAACAAGTTGAGGATAGAGATGTGGAACAACAGTGTGTGATATATGTGGTAGCATATATTTTCGTCTCCAATCAGGGCACGCCACGTGGAAAAAAAGATTATATCTTAAATTAATTAATTAAACCAGTTTATTTGGCTAATTAATTAATTGGAATAAATATCTTAATTAATATGATATTATCTTTATTTAAAGAGATAATATCATTAATTAAGATATTATCCTAATAAAGAGAAGATAATATCATTTAATTCAGATATTATCTTCTTAAGAGATAATATATTTAATTCAGATATTATCAAAGCCGACTTGATCCCTACGAAACCCTAGCCCCGAGGCTCCTATAAATAGACGACCTCATTCATCATTCAAGGGACTTTAGAAAACCTACTCCTTATACCCAAGAAAAATACCCGAAGCTCTCTCTCCCTCTCCACTCTCCATATTTTCTCCACACGGCTCCGGCCACCACACACGGCTTCGGCCACCCGGTTTACACCCTACATACAACTCCGTACCCTTTGCTTAGCTATTGTTTTCCTACAAACACTCGAACTAACTTAGGCATCGGAGGGCCTTTGGCCAACACCCCCCCATGCTCCCACGTACACATCCAATGAAACCGTAGCCCGTGTGCAATTGGGGTCCACACATTTCTCTCCTCCCGATCCACAAAGTCAAGTAGACCTTAATCTGAGAGTTGACCAGCTAACTCAGAGAATGGATGACCAAAACAATTTGATGAGGCAGCTCCTCAACCAAATAAACTTGGCTCAAAACCTTGGCCTTGGACAACAGGGCGAAGAGAGAAGGATAAACGAACGCCCCGATAGGCAGTTCGGCGGGAACCAAGCAGGTCGAGCACAGGTAAGCGGACAAGGAAATGCGCAACAACAAGATCAGCTCGCGGACATGTCGAAAGCATCCGCAAGCCACACTCAGAGCAGACGAAGTTTCTCGTCCAGATTGAATTTAAGGACCAACGTGCGTGACCGGCTGGGCCCAAGACCTGACATCCACGCTCGCCTCGGCCAGCAGGAAGACGTTCATGAAAGGTTAGGCTCCCAGGGAGGTCAACTTGACTGCCATCGAGAAGAAAGGCGCTCCGCTGCCCGCTCATAGAGAAATATTCACGAAAGGATAAGTGCCTAGTGAGGTCAACTCGACAATCATCACAATGAGGACCGTGAAGAAAGGCGCTCCGCTACTCGCTCTCGAAGAACCAATTCTCGTCGCCAAACTACTAGAAATCCCTCACAAGCGTAGTCCACCAACACGCCTCCTAGACAGCGCAACCGAGAAGGTCGACCCTTGCAAAACAATGAGGAAGTCAATCAGCATCGTCTAAATCGCGACGGTCATCAACATGACCGACTAGCCATGCTTGCAAAAGACGTTGAGAAGCTTGTGAATAACCGACTTCGAGACTTAAAGATTGGCGAAAATTTCGAAGATGCACTACGCATTGAGGTAGACCGAGCAAACTCCTCACCTTTCACAGTCAAAATTGAGCAGGCTATTCCTCTGAAACGATTCTCAACGCCCTCTTTTACATGCTTCAAAGGCGATTCCGACCCCGAAAGTCATCTGAAGCATTTTAAGAGCCTTATGATCCTCTACAAAGCCGAAGACGCGCTAATGTGCAAGGTGTTTGCAATGACTTTGTGAGGAGCAGCTCAGGATTTGTTCCATACCCTGCCATCTGGGTTGATCAACAGCTTCAAGGAGCTTACTTACGTCTTCACTAAAGAATACACTTCTTATCGGACGATCAAGAAGAATCCTGACCATCTGTTCAACCTGTGCAAGAAGCCTTCGAGATTACATCAAGAGGTTCAAAGCAGAAAAGCCCAACATCGTAGGGTGCGATGACCAAATCGCATCCTTCGCATTCAAGAAAGGTCTTCTAGCAGAACATGACATATACAGCGAGCTGATTATCACTCCCATCCAGACTATAGTAGAGGTCTTCGCGACCGCAGAACGCTACGCACTCCGGGATGACAATCTTATCACCGCGAAGAAGTCTACTGAGCAGGAAGATCGACCGGCCAAGCGGGCAGAACAAAGAGGCGACAAGCTTGGCAGCAGGGACAAAGACAAAGGCATGCCATGCCCACAAAGAGAGGCTATGGCGAAAGAGAATTACACCAAGTTCTCCATCCCTATACATCAAATTTTAACCCAAGTGAAAGACAAACCTTGGGTAAAAAGACCGCCACCCTTGAAAGGAGATCCGGACAAGAGAGATACCAGAAAATATTGTACCTTCCATTCGACACATGGTAACAATACGAATAATTGCTTTGCTTGGAAAGCGCATCTCGAAGAACTCGTGAGAGAAGGTCATTGCACGGAGTTCATTGCGAGGCAGGCCATCCAGCAAATAGAAGACCGCGATACCGCCAAGGAGCCACCCCAGAAGGTCATAAGATTAACACAATCCTAGCCAACTCTGAGGAGTCTGGATTGACCAATAAAGAAAAGAAGAGGAAGATCAAACAGGCTACTATGATCTGCCAAGTCTCAACTAGCCTCTCACTGGCAGATGACGATCCCGTGATCGGCTTTCAGAAGAAAAACTTAATAGGCCTTGATCTACCGCACAACGATGCCCTTGTCATTAGCATTCAAATCGCTCAGGCCATGGTCGACTGAGTCCATGCAGATGAGGGCAGTGCAGCCAACATCCTACAATTGGCAGTCATCCAACAGATGGGCTTAGAGGCAAAGATCAATAAATCAGCCAAGTCGCTGATTGGTTTCAATGGCGCAACGACGGTTACCGTGGGCACGATAGATCTCGACGTCTACTCTCCACCTGTAATTAACTCGCAAATGTTCATGCTCATTGATGAAGTATCACCCTACAATGGCATTCTAGGCCGACCATAGATCGGCAAGATCAACGCCATCACCTCTGCCACACGTCAGAAGATCCGTTACCCAGTTTCTGGGGGCGGTATCAGCCAGATCAACAACGATCAGACAGTGGCGAGGAAATGCTCAGCTCAAGGGCTGAAGAAAGGCAAGCAAACACAGTTCCTCCCTGTGAATCAGGTATATCTAAAGGGAGTAGAACAAACAGAGGAGAAAGCAGATCCCATTCCTGATGGCCGAGCATACCAGAAAGGAAAAGGAATAGCTACTCCCCAATAGCAATCAAAGAATCAGGACCAAGTCGAGGGAATCCGTCCGGAGGTCTCTCCTGAAGAAGGATGGAAGCCCGAAGAGGACGTCGAGCTAGTACCCCTTGATCCTGACAAGCCAGAGAGAAAAGCGCGGATCGGCTCGCGCCTAAGCCATGAGGAAAAGATAGAGCTTGCAGCCTTCCTCCGGAACAACAAAGACGTATTTGCATGGTCGCCATCCGACATGCCTGGCATCGATCTCCAGATCATCTGCCATCGCCTACACGTCAACCCAGCCATCAAACTTGTAGCGCAGAAGAGACTCAACTTCGCCCCCGAGCGGGTTGCTATCATTGAAGCCGAGATCGATAAGCTTCTAGCTGCTGGTTTCATTCAAGAAGTCTCCTACGTAGAATGGCTGGCGAACGTTGTTCTAGTGGCAAAGAAAGATAAAGGTCTGTGGAGAGTGTGCGTCGACTACACCGACCTCAACAAGGCATGCCCTAAAGATAACTTTCCCCTGCCTAGAATTGATCAGCTCGTCGATTCAACTTCCGACAACCAACTGCTAAGCTTCATGGACGCCTACTCCGGCTACAACCAAATCATGATGCATGAAGATGACAAAGCTAAAACCTCTTTCATCATCGAAAGAGATACATACTGCTACAAAGTCATGCCCTTTGGGCTGAAGAACGCCGGAGCAACCTACCAAAGGCTGGTGAACAAAATTTTCAAGGAACAAATCGGCAAGACTATGGAGGTCTACATAGACGACATGCTAGTCAAAGCTCCCGAGCGAGCAAACCACATCAAGAACCTTGCCGAGGCATTCAGCCTACTCCGAAAATACAACATGAAGTTGAACCCGAGCAAATGCACGTTTGGAGTCTCGTCCGGCCGATTCCTGGGATACTTAGTCACCCAAAGAAGAATTGAGGCACATCCAAATCAAATCAAGGCTATACTCAACATGAAGTCACCTGCCACAACAAAGGAAATACAAAGTCTAACGGGTAGGGCGGCAGCTCTCAACCGATTCCTCTCAAGATCTACCGACAAGTGCAGGCCGTTTTTTAAAGCCTTGAAGAAAGGACACAGGGACAAGTGGGATGACGAGTGCGAAGTAGCTTTTCAAAACTTGAAAACCTACCTCACTTCACCTCCCTTACTCTCAAAACCGATACCAGGCGAAGACTTGTACATCTACCTGGCGGTGTCCGACTCAACTGTCAGCTCAGCTCTCATCCGAGAAGAGCTAGGGGCACAACATCCGGTATTCTACACTTCAAAAGCTCTCCTTGATGCAGAGACTCGCTATCCGAAAATGGAGAAGCTCATTTTTTCGCTTGTAATTTCCGCGAGAAAACTAAGGCCCTACTACCAAGCACACCGGATAATTGTCATGACAGAATTTCCTTTGAGATCGATCCTCCACAGCCCCGACGCTTCTGAGCGACTCATGAAATGGGCTATCGAACTCAGTCAATACGACCTCCTCTACCGGCCGAAGACTGCTATAAAAGCCCAAGCTTTAGCAGATTTTGTTGTAGAGTTTACTCCGACAGCCGAAGAAGAGAAGATGGTCACAAAAAGCAAGGAAAAAGCAGATGACACTTCCCCCACTGATTCAAACCTACCTAACGACATGTGGCAATTGCATGTAGACGGAGCATCAAATCACAAAGGAGCAGGGGCAGGCGTCGTCATAATCACCTCAGACGGAACCTTGTTGGAACAAGCCATCACACTAGGCTTTTCTGCTTCAAACAATGAGGCAGAATATGAGGCATTGCTCGCAGGACTGCGCCTAGCAAAAGAACTGACGATCAAGAGATTAGCCATCTATTCAGACTCCCAGCTGATCACGAATCAAGCCTCAGGCGAGTACATGGCAAAGCATCCAAGAATGATCCAGTACCTCGACAAGGTCTAAGGACTTTTGAAAGAATTTCCTACTTTCACCATCCAACAAGTTCCATGGACAGAGAACACTCATGCAGATGCGTTGGCAAGCCTAGGATCAGCGCTGGACACCCAGTTCAGACGCTCCATCCCAGTCGAACACCTTGATCGACCAAGCATCGAAGAAATGGAGCCAATCGACTCAATGCAAATCGATGAAGACCCCAGCTGGCAAGACTCCATCATCGACTACTTAGTAAATGGAAATCTGCCGACGGATAAGTCCGAAGCTAGGAAGGTCCAACAGAAAGCCGCGAGATATTACATGCAAGGCGACAAACTCATTCGCAGATCATACTCCGGCCCTCATCTCATTTGCATAAAGTACCCTCAAACACTTGAGGTCCTCTGCAAAATTCATGACGGTGAGTGTGGCAACCACTCTGGGGGCAGGTCACTCGCCCAGAAGGCTCTAAACGTAGGCTATTTCTGGCATACTATGCGCCACGACTCCACCGAATATGTCAAAAGATGTGATCGCTACCAACGGTACAAACCAGTTCCTAATCTGCCTGCCGAAATCTACCATCCGCAGAACAGTCTGTGGCCCTTCATGCAATGGGCCATCGACTTAGTAGGCCCTATGCCAACAGCACCTGCCAAGAAAGAAATGATGATCGTCGCCACTGATTACTTTACTAAATGGATCGAGGCCGAAGCTCTATCCTCTACTAAAAAAGATGATGTGGAACGATTTATCTGGAGAAACATTATCTGCCGGTTTGGCTGCCCACAATCACTAGTCACTGACAATGGCTCACAATTCATCGGCAAGCAGATCACTGCCTTCTTCAAAAAGTATGGCATCAAGCAGCATCTATCTACCTCGAGATATCCTCAAGGCAACGGCCAGGCCGAGGCATCCAATAAAATAATATTGGACTGTCTAAAGAAGATATTAGAAGGCACCGAAGGGAAATGGGTATACGAGCTCCCTGGCGTACTATGGGCTTATCGCACCACCATGCGAAGATCAACTGGCGAAACCCCATTTTCCCTCGCCTATGGAACTGAAGCGATCATTCCTCCTCACATCACTGTTCCCTCTATAGGAATCGAAGTGGGCAGTATTGAGCAGAACTCCGAGCAGATGAGACTCAACCTTGACTTACTTGAAGGCAAGTGCGAGAAGGCCATTGTCCAAGTCGCCTCCTATCAACAGCAGTTGAAGTCTTACTACGACAAAAGAGCCAAGATCAGACAGTTTCAACCAGGCGACCTTGTGCTAAGAAAGGCCTTCATCACTGCACAAAGACAAGGATCTAAAAAGATGAAACCCAATTGGGAAGGCCCTTACATGATCAGCCAGTCCGGGGGCAGATGAAGTTATACGCTTGACACCATGGAAGGGAAGGAGATTCCGCGACAATTGAAAGCCTACCACCTCTAAAGATACAATCCATGACGCTTCCTTCCACCTCTGAAGAAAAGAAGCAGCTACTGCAAATTTCAGAATGTGCCACAACAAAAGACAGTTGCCCATAAGTAGCGTCCTTCGGGAGACACAGGGCGACGACTAGAAGCGTCCTTCGGGAAACGCACACAAGAAGCTTCCTAAGAGAGACGCAGGGTGCGCCAGGAATTTCCTAAGGGAGGTATCCAGGTTCCTATCCGTTTCCTAAGGGGGGGCAGGATAGCCAAACAATTGCCCATAAAAAGCGTCCTAAGGGAGACGCAGGGCGACGACCAGAAGCGTCCTTCGGGAGATGCAGCCTGCAAAACAGCGTCCTAAGGGAGACGCAGGGCAGGCCAAGAGTTTCTTAAAAAGGGGTCACCATGCTTCCTGCAGGAAATATCCAGGTTCCTATCCGTTTCCTGAGGGGGCAGGATAGTCAAATAAGTTGTCCATAAAAAGCATCCTAAGGGAGACGCAGGGCGACGACCAAAATCGTCCTTCGGGAGACGCAGCCCACAAAGCAGCATCCTAAAGGGGTTGCAGGGTGCGCCAGGAATTTCCTAAGGGAGGTATCCAGGTTCCTATCCGTTTCCTAAGGGGAGCAGGATAGCCAAACAGTTGCCTATAAAAAGCGTCCTAAGGGAGACGCAGGGTGCGCCAGGAGTTTCTTAAAATGGGGTCACCATGCTTCCTGCGGGAAATATCCAGGTTCCTATCCGTTTCCTAAGGGGGGCAGGATAGTCAAATAAGTTGTCCATAAAAAGCGTCCTAAGGGAGACGCAGGGCAACAACCAAAAGCGTCCTTTGGGAGACGCAGTCCATAAAGCAGCATCCTAAGGGGGTTGCAGGGTGGCCCGGAATTTCCTAAGGGAGGTATCCAGGTTCCTATCCGTTTCCTAAGGGGGTCAGGATAGTCATACAGTTGTCCATAAGCAGCGTCCTAAGGGAGACGCAGGGCAACGACCAGAAGCGTCTTAAGCGTTTTTTGGAAAAATGCAGAATACGCCCGGAGTCCCTCAAGGGGGACCCTGGCTTTTGCCAAAATCTCAAGGGAAATACGCAGCAAGACACTAACCGGTTACTCAAGCAATTCACAAGACAATATGCAAATTGAAGTTGAAAAAAAAAATAGAGACTGAAATTTCCATAGCAAAGTGACCAACCGGCCAAGTTCAAACAAAAAGAAGATGGTCAAAACAAGACCAATTATTCTAGACAAAGAGCAGACTACAAAAGCTGAAAAGAAATAAAGGAGTCTTCGTTTACTCCGAAACGCCAGCAGGAGACCCCTGATCTGCAGCCTCTTCCGCGTCCACCTGATCAGCCACGCTCTTAGCAGCTCCACATGCCTGATCTATGACTGCATCATCCTCTGCTTCCTCCTCTTCAGCTGCTGCCTCTTCAGCCACCTGCTCTTCAGCTCCTTTGGTGTTTGCAGCATTAACCTCCTCACTTTGCACAGGGGGCAAGTCAGGATAGAGCATCTCGATGTCTTCATCTCCAATGGCATAGAAGGGATCATATCCAATTGTGCAGTCCAAGTAGCCTAACTTGTACGCGTCCATGACAGCTTCGGACTTGGATTCTTCAGCAGACTTATGATAGGCGTGAAATCTAGCCAAAAGCTTGTCATAACTATGAGAGATGTCGGCATTCTTGCTCTCAAGGCAGAAATAAGCATCTTTTCGACTTGCCAAGTCAACAGCAGAAGAGCTGAGCTCGGAATCCTTCTCAGTAAGGGAACTCTTCAGCTCAGATATCATCGCCCGCAAATCAAATTTCTTCTTCTTGTAACGAGTCTGCTCGGCAGATAGCTTGCTAGCCATCTCAGCATTCTTCTTCTCCAACTCACTAAGCTGAGCAGAAGAGAGGGCAACAGCAGACGACGAGTTTCGAGTGGTCTTCTCAGCAAAAACCACTCCTTTTTGAAGCAGATGAAATGTTGCTTCTCTTTGTTTTTCCAAGGAAAGACTTGAAAAAGTACCAAGATCACCAGCCTGACGGACTTGATCAACCAACTCAGCGCAAGCAGATGGACTCGATAGAAAGTGCGTCTTGAGCAGATCAGACACGCCCGCATCCCCTGTAGGGCTAGGCTTGTCCACCCTTAGATCAGCCGCTGATGTTGCAGAAGAACCTTTTTCCCTGAGCAGATGACTCTCTTGCTTTCCTAGCCTCTGCCAACCTTACTTCCAAAGGAATTGACGACGATGAATCAACCCCACGCTTGACTGCTTGTGACTCAACAGTTAGATCATGATGGTTGGATGGATGAGCAGACCTCGCACATCGACCTCCACTCTTCGACTGGTGTAAATGACCCGAACTTCGGAGAGGAAAATCAGCATCTCTTGGCTTCTCAATAGGTGAGCTGGACTGTGCACGAACTACGTCGCGGAGCAGATCACGATCTCCAAACTCATCAGCAAGAGGCTTAAGGGGAACATCCCTAATGTTGCGCATACCACCAATCTTCTTGCTATCTGCACCAACAAGATGTTTGACTCTGGCAGATGACGCGGGAATAGCTCCTACTTGGGTTTTCTCAGCAGAAGGGAGCCTTGGCTTCTTCCTCAATGGAGACACATTCCTCGCCCGTAAAGAAGTAGCTGGAGTTCTCGAAGACTTGACATCGGCCTTCCTTTTTGGTGGGGGTTCAGCAAAGCACTCATCCTGTTCAGCAGATAGATCATCAGGGTCCGGACCATTCTGCTTCCATCTCTCGACATCCTCGGCAGGGGGCAAACCACCGTCTTCTTCCCGATACTCGCTCAACAGCCAGCGCCACTCACGAAACTTTCGGGGAATGTTCAAAGCACGGCGGACCTTAGCCATGTCAAGGCCAGGTAGCTCCAAGACCAGCATGCGCCTCATGCTCCATTCGATTCCAGCACAAATTCCTCAGCTATTTGTCAACTATTGCTCACGAATTGCAACTCATGCTGGACCATCTCCTTGCTGTCAAAAATCGAAAATATATATATACGTACATATATATTTTTACGAGCTCGACTTACTTGGGATGCACGGCAACTCCTCTCCTCAACAAGCAGTACAAATTCTCCAAAATCTTTCTCAAGCCAGAAGGTAGAGAAGTTAAGTTTGCGATATGAGAAAGAGTGAAGAGAAGCCCTGTATTTATACAGGTTGGACAACCCGGGTCAAGAAGGAATCACAAGCTCATTCCTACTGGGAATCCAACTCCAACAATAGTCAGAAGCCTACACCAATTGGGAATCCGATCTGCGAAGGAGTCCAACTAACATAATAAAGCCCAGACACAGTTGGAGAGCCCGAAAAAAATAATTTCATCTCCTACATGCCCACATAAGCGCCATGCAGAAGCGGGGGGCATTTGTGGGAGCATATATTTTCGTCTCCAATCAGGGCATGCCACGTGGAAAAGAAGATTATCTCTTAAATTAATTAATCAAACCAGTTTATCTGGCTAATTAATTAATTGGGATAAATATCTTAATTAATATAATATTATCTTTATTTAAAGAGATAATATCATTAATTAAGATATTATCCTAATAAAAAGAAGATAATATCATTTAATTCAGATATTATCTTCTTAAGAGATAATATATTTAATTCGAATATTATCAAAGCCGACTCGATCCCTACGAAACCCTAGCCCCGAGGCTCCTATAAATAGACGACCTCATTCATCATTCAAGGTACTTCAAAAAACCTACTCCTTATACCCGAGAAAAATACCCGAAGCTCTCTCTCCCTCTCCACTCTCCATATTTTCTCCACACGGCTCCGGCCACCACACACGGCTCCGGCCACCCAGTTTACATCATACATATAACTCCGTAACCTTTGCTTAGCTATTGTTTTCCTACAAACACTCGAACTAACTTAAGCATCGGAGGGCCTTTGGCCAACACCCCCCTGGTGTGGTCTATTTACTCCAGTCTTTTTTACAAGAATCGAGGAAGAGAGAGGAGGAAGATCAAAGGTTGAAGGATCTAGAAGCGAATATTCTCCCGTGAGATTATTTGCACAAACAATACCCATATAAATTGTACCCCACAAATCATAAATACAAAATTACCTTGGGAACGTTTTCTCGCAATTTAATTTCAAGAAAATTTTATTAAAAGTTTTGAAGAACAAGAAGATGTATCATCGACAAGATAATTAAAGACATTCCATACACACGTAACATCTAGCTTTTCCTTAATAGCACTTGATTCACAAAGTTGTCTAAATTTGCAGATGAAGAACCATGTGGACTAGCGGCTTCTTCTGCCAGTTTCTTCCAATCCATGACCTTGTTTTTCAATTGCTTACCTTTCTCTTCCCCCATCAACTCTTTAACAAGCTTTTCCACTTGGTCTCTCTTGGCATCTTTACTAATCTCCATGCCAATTCCCCACAAATTACAAACACAATGACAATTTGTTTGCTGGTCAGTAAAGATTGGCAAGGAGAGCATAGGCACACCTGCACATAGGCTCTCAATGGTTGAATTCCAACCACTATGTGTTAAAAATCCTCCAACTGATGAGTGCTCAAGGACTTGCTCTTGTGGGCACCAACTTGCTATAAGGCCTCTTTCCTTAGTTTCAGCCTCAAACTCGGGTGGAAAAATCGCCGATTTACCAACAACCAGATCAGGCCTAATTACCCAAAAGAAGGGAAGCCTGCTGTTTGCCAGTCCCCAACCAAACTCCACAAGTTGTTCCGGTGTTAAGACCGCTAAACTTCCAAAATTGACATAAACAACAGAGTTTGGTTCTTTAGAATTTAGCCATTTGAGCCACTCAGTTTCTTCTTTCCACAGACTATATCCCATAGCCTTCAAAGGGTGCTCCGGTATCTGGTTAAGAAGTAACTGGAGAGGGCCAATTGCATAAACAAGTGGAAACATGGATGAGAGAGCATCCAAAACTTCTTTCTCCAATGCATCAAAACTATGAAGAACAATTGCTGTACCTTTACCAAATCTTTGGATTGCTTCCAAGCAGAAGATCCAAGATGCTTCGGCGGGGTCTGTGGTAATAAAGTTGTTTGGGAGATCCCTTAACCTGATACCTTTCATAGCGGGAACCCAATCTATGACATTGTCAAGAAAGCCATTTGTTAACCAGGTTTCATCTGCAAATACCCAAGTCAAGAAAAGTAAGCTTTTATATGTACCTCACATGTCCTCAACAATAATGAGAAAAAAGACAAGGTTTCCAATACAATTCGTAAGTAGTTGAAATAAAGTTTGATTTGGTACTTGTAGTTTTAATAAAGTTTGATTTGGTACTTGTCGTTTTAATAAAGTTTGTTGAAATAATCTCTCTTTTGTTTTACCTTTGAGTGGAGCAAGTCCCTTTTCCAGCAAAGTAGGAAACTGCTTATATCCCATGACGCCGCTTGCAGACATAGTGAAGAAGAGTACCACAGGGATTCCAATTTCTTCAGCTGCTGTGATGGTGAAGCTCATCCAACCATCCGAAACCATGTGAGACAACGGAGGAATATTGGCCTTGCCATTGAGTTTCATGAGGAGATCACGAAATGGAGCTGGTAAATTATTCCTGACTGACTCACCAAGCAAACGAATGTATTGAGTGGTGTCTTCTTCTGAGCTTGGAATGCCATCTGGTATGGATTCGAATCGAAAACTAGGCAAGCCGTCGAGGGAGTTGGGTCCAAGAGACTTGAGGAAGCGCTTGTGAATGTACTCTGTGTTGACAAAGGTGATATGGAAACCTCTGTGGTGGAGGAGTTTTGCAAACTTAAGCATCCCCTTTACATGGCTTTGAACCGGAAGAGGAATGCAAACAACATGAGGCTTGCTGCTGGCTACTGCTTCCTTGGAACCCATCTCTACTCTAAATATTTGTTTTGTGTATTTCGTGTATGCGTTTGCACTCTCATAAATGCAGAGTTTTGTAGGGTTGGCAACATCTTTTGTGAAGATTGTTTTTGTGTGGAGATTATTTATTTTTGTGTGGCTATCATGAGAATGACTGCATGCAATTGAAAATGAAAATTGTTATTTCTCCTCTGAGCCGCCGAAGACTAATTTAGATAATGATAAGCATGGCATCTTGAGGCATAGATTTGCCCCCTATATATATTATCAGAACAATTAAAAGAAATAAATTCTTTTATAAGGCTGTCTACATTAAAATGAGAGAGTCTGAGACGGAGCTGTCTTTGTTATTATGAGTCCCACAAATTATATATATATACTAAAACTGAACCCCGAGTTGCTGTTCCTTGACTGTTCATTAGGAATAGTGAAATGACTTTTGTGCCCCTACTTAACTGGTTGCCCTTAAGAATAGTGAATTGTCGAAAATGCTCTGCGCTAAACCTTTTCTGCTCTTTCCTTTTTGCCCCTTCCCATTCGCATCAGGTTCCACTATTTTGAACAAGAATTTATATTCCATTATTGTTGTGCCGAAGAAATTTGTCAGATTCTTCTATTTTGGATCCTGAAAATTATTGAAATGCTCAGCGCCACAAGTCCTCTGCCTCTCACTAGACCTCCTCAGGCGTCACAGAGCGCACAGCTTAACGTTGACGCAGTGCGGCCGAGTCATCCATGGCAACGTCATCAGTGCCTGACTCGGAGTCCGATCTCACTCTCGTTCTCCTTGCACCTAAATCCTCCGTTTCGTTCAACTTTTTAAATTTTTTTCTGGTGAATTCAATGCAGCTGTGTCGGCTCGGATTATGCAGCTTTCCAGTCCTTGTGGTTTATCTTTAATTTGAACCAGAACAATGTCGACTGGTTTGACAAAGAGAAGCAGGGTGACAGTGCTAAGCATTGATGGAGGTGGCATTAGAGGCATAATTCCCAGCATCCTCTTAGCCTTTCTTGAATCCAAGCTTCAAGTACGTACTGCATTAATATACATAATCAAAGTCAAAATAACACTTATCGTGCATATAATACATATAGATAGATTGAATCCGACAAATCATTACAAATTTACTTTGTACATGTTTTTCTTGTTATTTATATTCAAGAAAATCGTGTCAACATTTATGAATAACAAGAAGATATATCATCGACAGGACAATTGAAGACATTCCCATAGTTAAATTAACATCTAGTTTTTTCTTAATAGCACTTGATTCACAAAATTGTCCAAGTTTAAGGAGAAGAACCATGTGGACTAGTGGCTTCTTCTGCTAGTTTCACCCACTGCACCTGTTTTTCATTTGCTTACCTTTCTCTCCCTCCATTAACTCTATAACAAGCTTCTCCACTTGCTCTCTCTTGACATCTTTACCAATCTCCATTCCAATATCCCATTCATTACAAGCATAGTAACAGTTTGTTGGCTGGTCAGTAGAGCATGGCCAGCACAGCATAGGTACACCTGCACATAGACTCTCAATGGTTGAACTCCAACCGCAATGTGTCAAAAACCCTCCAACTGATGAATGCTTAAGGACTTGCTCTTGTGGACACCAACTTGCTATTAGACCTCTTTCCTTAGTTTCATCCACAAACTCAGGCGGCAAAATTGCCGACTCGCCAACAACGAGATCAGGTCTAATTACCCAAAAGAATGGAAGCTTGCTATTTGCTAGTCCCCAACAAAACTCGACAAGCTGTTCGGGTGTTATGACAGCTGAGCTGCCAAACTCACATAAACAACTGAATTTGGGGCCTTAGAATCTAGCCATTTGAGGCTCTGAGTTTCTTCTTTCCATAGGCTATATCCCATGGCATTCAAAGGGTTCTCTGGTATCTGATTGAGAAGTAATGGGAGAGGGCCAATTGCATAAACAAGTGGAAGTATGGATGAGAGAGCATCCAAAACATCTTGCTCCAATGCATCAAAAGTATGAAGAACAACTGCTGAAGCTTTATCAACCTTTCTCATTACTTCCAAGCAGTAATTCCAGAAGATGTCATTTGGATTTGTGGTCATAAAGTTGTGTGGGAGATCCCGTAACCGGATGCCGTTCATTCCTGGAATCCAATCTATGACCTTGTCCAGAAAGCCATTTGTTAAGCAGCTCTCATCTACAATAATGCCCCACAGGTGAAGGAAAATTTTATTTGTTAAGAATCTAAAATTTAATAAAGCTAACAAAAAATAGGTAAATGTTTGAGTAATATTCACCTTTGAGTGGAACAAGTCCTTTTTCAAGTAAAGTGGGATATTGTTTATACCCCATGAAGCTGCTTGCAGAAATACTAAACGAAAGTACTATAGGGATTCCAATTTCTTTTGCTGCTGTGATCGCGAACGTCATCAAACCATCCGAAAGGATGTGAGTCACCGGAGGATTGTCGGGAGTTGCTGTGTGATTCAGTTTTCTGAGGAGGTCTCGAAATGGAGCCAGTAAATTATTTATGATTGACTCGCCAAGCAAGAGCTGGTCTTGAGTGGTATCTTCATCTGAACTTGAGAGGCCATCTGGTATGGTTTCGAATCTGAAACTAGGCAAGCCGTCGAGGGAGTTGGGTCCTAGAGACTTGAGGAACCTCTTGTGATTGAACTCTGTGCTGACAAAGGTGAAACCTCTATGGTGGAGGAGTTTTGCTAATTTGAGCATTGCCTTTGTATGGCTTTGAGCTGGAACTGGAATGCAAACAACATGTATTGGGTTATTGGCAACTTCATTGGAACCCATTTTAGATTGTGTTTTTGTGTGTCTCCCACAAATGCATTGGTTTATAAGCTTGAAGAAAATTATAAAAATGGCTTCTGCAATGCAAAATGTTGTCTTGTATCGGAAATGTTGTTTATCCTATCGCTTGTATTAAAAATAAAAAATAAAAAAATCAACCACTCCAACTCCGTCTCCACCAACCCCTTACTTATTTTAAGTTTAGAGTTTGTAAATTCAAGTCAAATAATGCTAAAGAAGCCAAATTTATGTAACAACAAGTCTCTGTTGAAGAACCAATTGTCACATAATTCATCTTAATTATTATTTTATTATCAATTAGTGAGGAGAATCTAACTTGACATAAATTTTAATTTAAAGTTGATATGATTTGTTTTTATGTTTTGAAACCAGTGCCTTATAGTGGCAAGTGGCATTAGCACATGTCATCCTTGGCCTGAATTATTCAGATTCTATCTCAAAGTTGTTTTGTTGTAGGATGGTCCAAAATAATAGTCCAATGGCATCTCTTATTATAAATATCAGGGTGAAATAATAGATGTGTGCTATAAAATGAAGAAATAAGAAAATCGTAGTTTTCTAATAACACAGTTGGGTCACTTCTATTGGGTTCTCCAATGATACACGATTCCATTTCACATGTGCTTTTCCCTAGTTAAAGGACAAATGAAGGTAATTGAAAATTGGAGAAATCAACTATTCAAACAACAAAACTAAACTATTGAAAGAACGTTTTGCGGAGGATATTGAGGAACAATTATGTTAAATTAGGTGTGAGATTTTATCATAAAAAGTCTCGGTTATATTAGTAAAGAAATCACTCATTATATAATGTATTTTATTTAGTTAATGTTACAATATGAAACTTTATATTCTTCAACAAATTAGATCGACGTGCACTCAAAGATAGAAAACTACATTCACAACAAGTTTGTGCTCCAAGCTACGATTTGGGCCAATGACTTGCCCGTTTAGATTTTCTTCTTTTTTCCTTTTAAAAAAAAAATACAAGTGATAGGTTAAACTACAAAAAGGATCGGATTTCTCACACACACTATCAAGTGTCATGAAGGTTCAAACCTGAGACCACTAATTTGCAAGTCAATGCCCACTTTCATTTAGCTAGACTCTGTTGACGCCCGTCTAGCTTTTTCTTAATAGCACTTGATGCACAAAATTGTCCGAGTTTGAGGATGAGGAACCATATGGGCTAGAGGCTTCTTCTGCTTGTTTCTTCCACTCCATGACCTTAATTTTTTTTCATTTGCTTACCTTTCTCTCCCTCCATTAACTCTTTAACAAGCTTCTCCACATGCTCTCTCTTTACATCATTACAAATCTCCATGCCAATACCCCATTCATTACAAGCATAGTAACAGTTTGTTGGCTGGTCAAAAGAGCATGGCCAACACAACATAGGCACACCTGCACATAGACTCTCAATGGTTGAATTCCAACCGCTATGTGTTAAAAATCCTCCAACTGATGAGTGCTCAAGGACTTGTTCTTGTGGGCACCAACTTGCTATTAGTCCTCTTTCCTTAGTTTCATTCACAAACTCAGGTGGCAAAATTGATGATGCACCAACAACCAGGTCAGGCCTAATGACCCAAAAGAAGGGAAGCTTGCTATTTGCTATTCCCCAACCAAACTCAACAAGCTGTTCGGGTGATATGAATGCCAAACTGCCAAAATTCACATACAAAACTGAATTTGGGGCATTAGAATCTAGCCATTTGAGGCAGTCAGATTCTTCTTTCCGTAGACTATATCCCATAATCTTCAAAGGGTGCTCTGGTATCTGATTAAGAAGTAATGGGAGAGGGCCAATTGCATAAACAAGTGGAAACATGGATGAGAGAGCATCCAAAACATCTTGCTCCAGTGCATCAAAACTATGTAGAACAACTGCTGAACCTTTATCAAATCTTCCAATTGCTTCCAAGCAGTTTGTCCAGGATTTCTCATTGGGATTTGTGGTTCTCAAGTTGTGTGGGAGATCCCTTAGACGAATACCTTTCATTCCCGGAATCCAATCTATCACCTTGTCCAGAAAGCCATTTGTTAAACAACTCTCATCTGCAAATACCCAAGTGAAGAAAAATTTCATCTGTTTAGAAACAGGAGAATTAATCTAAAAATTAAGAGGTAAGGGAGGCCCTATTATTGACATTCCAAAAAAGGTTGGAATTAAGCTACTCATGTTTGAGTAATTTCACCTTTGAGTGGGACAAGTCCTTTTTCAACCAAAGCTGGAAATTGTATGTAGCCCATCAAGCTTCATGCAGAAATAGTAAAGAAGAGTACAACAGGGATTCCAAGTTCTTCAGCTGCTGCCAGGGGGAACAACGTCATCCAACCATCCGAAATGATGTGTGTCACTGAAGGATCGCCTGCCGTGTGATTGAGTTTTGTGATGAGGTCCCGAAATGGAGCCAAGAAATTCTTTTTTATGGACTCTCCAAGCAATAACATGTCTTGTTGGGTATCTTCATCTGAACTTTGAAGGCCATCTGGTATGGTTTCGAATCGGAAACTAGGCACACCGTCGAGGGAGTTTGGCCCTAGAGACTTGAGAAGCCTTTTGTGATTGAACTCTGTGTTGACAAAGGTTACATGAACACCTCTATGGTGGAGGAGCTTTGCTAGTTGAAGCATTGCCTTCATATGGCTTTGAACTGGAAAAGGCATGCAAACAACATGAGGCTTATTGGCTACTTCCTTGGAGCTACTCATTTTGGACTTAGATTGTGCGTGTGTTTGTTAGTGGATCTGTATGCGTCTGCACTTTGCACAACTGCATTGTTTTTATAGCCCTTATATTGGACACTTCAATAAATTTAAGTTTAATTAAATAAAATTTTCGCTTTTCCTCATGTGCAATTCTTATATATATATATATATATATATATATATATAAGTTTGAAGACGGCATATATAAAAAAGTTTACAAAAATGATAGTCATGTACTGTATTTATATACCACCCTATGTACCATCTTTAAAGAGGTGGCCTCAGCCTCTATGAAAGAGGTGGTACACAGAGTGATATACAAATGTGGGATGCGTAATATTGCTCATAGGTTTAATATTAATGCGAGGTCAAATTGGTATACTAAATTTAACTCACATATCACATTGCAAGTACCCCTATCATCAATTTTTATTGAATATTACTTTGGTGAATAAATTTGGAGTCTCTTGCATTATTGATATTAATTTAACAATTTAATAATAATAATAAAATAGTTTAACAACCATACCTTTTTTTATATATTTTCAAAACAGTGATTACGACAGGCTTATATAGTGGCAAATGGCAAGTGACAATGGCACAAGTCATCTTTGGCTATTCTATCTCAATGTTGGATGGTGACAGCATCAATAGCATCCCTTATTTTTGAAAAAAGCTATAATTGTCCTTTTTATGTTTTATAGTGTGCGTAGACAAAGAAGGAGAACTATAATTATTTCTAAATAACAATTAATGGAGAAATTATACAATAATACGGTATCACCACGTCAGCTGGTGATACTTTCAATCAGATATTACCATGTGTCTTTTAAAAGAAAACTGAAAAATGTTTTTCCAATTAGACATTGGGTTTCAATTTATCACAAAACGTCCCTAAGGTTTACAAAACTATCAGATTGCATCCTTAATGTTTTTTTTTTTTTGTCACTTATGGTTCTCAAGGTTAGTATGTGCAATCACAAATGGTCCCTGCCATTAGGTTCTGTCAAAAACTTTGTTAGTTTGCTGACAGTTTGCTGACGTGGCATATATATATATATCACAAAACATCCCAGAGGTTTACACACTTATCACAAATGGTCCCTATGAATTTTTTTTAATTTTAAAAAATTTAAAATTCATAAAATTTTGGTTTTCTTTTTAAAATTATTTATGAATGAAAAAATCATTTATAGAAGGATTTTAATCTTGAGGACCATTTATGAACCCTAAACCTTTTGTTTTTTTCATTTTTAAATTTTATGAATTTTAAATTATTTTTTAAAAACTTCATTAGTTTGTTGATGTGGCATATATATGGAGCCAACATCTACAATAATATAGTGTCACATGTATTTAAAATTTAATATATATTTTAAAATAATTATAATTCATAAAATTTTAAAAAGAAAACAAAAATTTTATGAATTTTAAATTTAAAAAATTAAAAAATTTCATAAGGACCATTTGTGATAGGTCTGTGAACCTCAATGATGTTTTGTGATATACATATATGTCACGTAAGCAAATTAACAGAGTTTTTTTACGAAACCTAACGGCAGAGACCATTTGTGATTATGCATACTAACCTTGAGGACCACGAATGACAAAAAAAAAAAATATTAAGGATGCAATATAATAGTTTCGTAAACTTTAAGAACGTTTTGTGATAATAAGCCTAAAATAAAATAAAATAAAAACAAAACAAAAAAGAAAGAAGCCGACTGCTGACTTGGCTCCAGTGCAGCCCTTGTTGTCACCCCCTCTCCCTCTTTTCCTTCATTTATGTTTCTCTCTCTCTCTCTCTCTCTCTCTGTCAGAGAATCACTTTATTTAATAATTGGCTTCTCTTGCCTAGCCCATGCGAGATCGAGAATTGGATAAAGAGAACTTGAATCAGGAGGTTTTGAGAGAGATTTAAGGATTAGAGGAGGAATACAAATAGAGAGAGAGGTCGCGGCGAGGGGACATTGAACTGGATGGAGGAGAGAGGGAGGGCACTGCAAGGGTGGACTGCAAACTAATAGAGGTGGAGGCTGTGGCACAGTTATTTTTTTCTCTTTTATTTTTCTTTTGAAGGGTAAAATTGGAACCCAATATGTAGGTGGAAAAATAATTTAAAGATTTTTAAAAAAAGACACGTTGTAATATTTGAATGGAAGTATCGCTAACTGACATTGTGATACCGTATCATTCTATTCGGTCCTCAAATGCTTTTTCTAGCTGAAGAACAAACTGACACTAGGTTAATTAAAAATCGAAAGAAATGAACTGTCAAAAGAAACAAAACTAACTAGCTTATTATGTACTGCCTCTGCTTTGCATATAAGAAGAATTTGTTTGGCATTTTGTTCAGCAATCCGACCTTAGCTCAGTTGGTAGAGCGGAGGACTGTAGTCGGGTAAACCAATAGCCATCCTTAGGTCGCTGGTTCGAATCCGGCAGGTCGGATATTTTTTGCCAATTTTTTTAAATTATATGTTTTTCACAAACTTCTTTTTAAATTATATTTTTTTCGCAAACTTCTCCAAAGATCCATTTCTTTTGCCTTAAAACTTCTATTTTTGTTTTTTGGCCAAACTCAAATTTCTTTTTTTTGTTTTTTGGCCAAACTCAAACTTCTTTTATATATATATATATACAACAAACTTGTTCAGACTTGTACTCCAAGCTGCTTCTCCGTTATTCCCCATTATATCGCTAGGGTTAACTTTTCTCCGCCGAATCTCTGAAATATATAGCTAGGTTCAGCGAAGACCGTACATTCATGGCTGACAAAGTAGCCATTGGATCCAACAAAACAGAACATAGCAGCAGAGCAAATTGGTCCCAACTCCCAATTGACCCTTTTCAATTGATCTTATCAAAACTGTCCGTACGAAACATTAAGCCGCTCGAAGCAGTTTGTCGTCCATGGCTTAAGGCCATCAAATACATTTCAACGTCATCGCCGTCCTTTGCTTGCTTACTAGAGCCACCACGGCTCCTTCTTTTTCGAGACGAGGACAACGATGGCGGTCGCCTGTCTGGTTTTTGCAGTCTTAAAGGCAAGTTTTACAGCTTGATGAACATACCTAAACAGTTAGGCGATGGATATACTATTTGCATTGGGTCCTCCCACGGCTGGCTGCTTTTCTTGACGAACAAGAAACGATTGCTGCTTTTAAATCCCGCATCTGCAGCGGCTCCGCTTCTTCTCCCACCACTCAATACTTTTCCGGATATAGATAGCATTATGTATCAATATCCTCCTCTGGAAGATTCAGGAAATTTTCTTCTCAAGGGAACTTGTGGATACTGGCGAAAATGGTTGTGCAAGGTTGTTCTGTCTTCGCCACCAACCCGCAACAACAGAAACAACATTGGGGTTTTGCTAATGTACAATGTCGGAGATGGGCGTAACCGTCTTGCTTTCTGCACCCCTGCAGATAACAAATGGACAAAGCTTGACGAGCACGGACGGTACCTAGATGTTACGAGTGATTGCCATCGCTTTTATGCGTTACGCGAAGATTACAGTGTTGAAGTCTGGGGTTTCCCCAACTCCTCTGCCATCAAAAAGTTGGAAACTATCCCAGCTGGTGCGCCCATGGTACCAAAGTTAAATTATGATTTCCAGCTTTACATGGACAAAACTGATGCCACTGATCTGTTTTTGGTCAAAACTGGAGCAAGTGATCTGTTCTTGGTTGCGATGGTCGACTCTTCTGCCTGGGAAAGGGTTCGATTTGATGTTTATAAGCTCGAATATAATCCGGATGGCACATCTAGATGGAGAAGGGTGGACTCCATTGGCAAGTATGCAGTGGTTTTGGGTTCAAACCACTCCATATTAATCTCACCCCAGGAATTTGATCATGCTCCAGGATATCATGAGAATTCCATCTACTTCCTCCATGCATCATCTTCTTTCAGCTATGATTTAATTGTCTATAATGTGAGAGAGATAGAACCGAAAAAGGTCGGTTATCTGGGATTATTAAAGCAACCAGCTTACTGGCTCGAACGTTATCCTTTAGCAGTGTAGCTAGCGACTAGGGTGATTATTGTTATTTAATCTTTAAACATTATATTCTGTGGAAGCTTAACATATAATTTGGCTTTATTTTTTATTTATTTTTAACTTTGTGCTCATGTTATTGGAATTTGATCTCCCTTGTTTCAATATGTATTTATTTCTAAACATTTCTTCCTGTAAACTTATTTTCCTAGTGTCGTCTTCCTTCTTGTCTTTGATCATATTGCCTTATCTTGTACATGTTAAAACTACAAAAATGGGGCACCTACGATGCACCCCAGACCACCATAACTGGGGTACCAGGAATGCACAGACGCCTGGTTACTGCATACAAAGCAAGAACTTGCATGGAAACAAAAGACATCAAATGTTGTGCATCATTGAATCATTACCATTGACTCAACAAAACCTTCACAAACCCACTTATCTTTTACTTTTCCTCGCTCTGCAAAAGCCCCAATTATTGCGAAGATAAACAACGAAATATAAAGAGGGAAAATCCCATTAACGCACCTAAGCAACCAATTACTTTCTGATTTGAACTAGTTTATCAGAAACCACGCATCCTTAGATAGCTGGTCCGAATCCGGCAGGTCGGATTTTCACATACCAATTTTTTAAATTATATTTCGTTTGTTGCCTTGCCTTGCCTCAAGCAGGCGCACACATTACCTAATCCGTAAGGTATCCTGAATAATACAAACTTCTTCTCCAAATACACTATCTTTTTATTCCGACTTCTTTTGCCCTTAAACTTGTTCTGTTCTACATACACAAGACAAACTGCTTCTCCTTTATTAGTCAGTTTTGTTATTCTCCATTCTCGATAGGGTTCTCTTTTCTCTGAATCTCCGAAATATTGGTTCAGCATCTGATCAAGGCCATACATCAATGGCTGACAAAACAAAACATAGCAGAACAAGTTGGTCCCAACTTCCAAGTGAACTTTTTGAATTGATCTTATCAAAACTGTCCCCAGGAAACGTACTGCGGCTAGAAGCAGTTTGTCGTCCATGGCTTAAGGCCATCAAATGCATCTCACAGTCATCGCCGTCCTTCACTTATTTTCCTTGTTTTTCAAGACGTGGACGAAGATGGTGTTAGCCAGTCTGGTTTTTACAGTCTTGAAGGCAAGTTATACGACATGCCTAAACATTTATGACATGGAGATGGTATTTGCATTGGGTCCTCTCACGAATGGCTGCTTTTCTTGAGCCACAAGAAACAACTGCTGCTGTTGAATCCCGTATCTGCAGGGATCCAGCTTCTGCTCCCCCAACTCAATACTTTTCTGTATAGCATTGATCCAGAAATTATTCCCCGGAAGTCTGCGAGACTTTGGCGACGAAGGATGCCCAAGGTTGCTCTGCCTTGTCGACCAACCTGCGGCAACAAAAACAACATTGGGGTCTTGCTAATGTACAATTACAAAGATGGATGTAACTGTCTTGCTTTCTGGACTCCTGCAGATAACAATTGGACAAAGCTTGACGGGCAGAAACTGTACCTTGATGTTACGAGCCCTTAGGCGTTAGTCATGTTAAGTGGTTATAGCCACGTGTAAAAATCCTAGAGAGCAGTTTTGGATGTAAGGCTGTGATTCTCAGTCATGTAAGAGAATCCAGCTATTCTTTCATACAGTTGTAGCTCACACTGAGCTTGCTCTATTGAGTACAGAGCATGCAATAGAAAAATATACACTTGTTTTGATTTAGTCAAGCTCTCTACTAAAATATACACTTGTTTTGATTTAGTCAAGCTCTCTACTCTCTCTGTGCTTTTCTTCCTCCTTCAATCTATTTAAAACTCTAACATGGCATCAGAGCCAGGTTGGGTCTTTTGATTTGGGCCTAATCTGTGAGGTGACTGAGCTCAATCGAAGCTCAGCTAAGCATTTGAGAAGAGAAATTGTTTGATTCAGACCAAAAGATGGCTGGATCTAGAAGTTCAGAAGTAAGAACTCCGATCTTCTCCGGTGAGAACTACGAGTTCTGGAGGATTAAGATGGTGACGATCTTCAAATCTCTTGGGCTATGGAGTCTGGTAGAAAAGGGGATTTCAACCTCTGATTCGAAGAAGAAGACGACAAAAGTTAAAGAATCATCGGAAGAAGAAGCTGATGCAGAGATGATTGCTGTGCTCATGAAGGACGCAAAGGCTCTCGGCATTATACAAAACGCAGTTTCTGACCAGATCTTCCCTCGGATTGCAAATGCCGACTCATCTAAAATGGCATGGAATCTACTCTACAGTGAGTACCACGGTGGTTATCAGGTCAGATCTGTAAAACTTCAGAATCTCAGATGGGAATTTGAGTATATGAGAATGCGTGAAGGTGAACAATTAACTGCATATCTTACTCGATTAAATGAATTGATAAATCAAATGAAAACGTTTGGAGAAGTGTTATCAAATGAAAGGCTGGTTCAAAAGGTGTTAATCAGTCTTAGTAGAGTGTATGATTCCATCTGTTTGGTGATTGAAAATACAAAGAGTTTGGAGACTATTGAATTGCATGAGGTTATTGCAATATTTAAGAGTCAAGAGCAACGTTTTGACATGCATAATGTGGATATAGCTGAGAAGGCATTTGGCTCTTTCTCAGTCGATACAAAAGGGCAGAACAAGAATAGTACTCAAACTGGTTCTACTAAGTCTCAGAAGAATTGGAAGTCTAACAACAAACCATAGGAGTCTAGACAGAAGCCACAGCAAGCTGGTGCTGCACAGACCTCAAATGGATCACAATATGTGCATCAAGATGGAGTGAAGCCTCAATGCAAAGTATGCTCTAAATTTCATTTTGGAGAATGTAGATATAAGGGCCAATCTAAGTGCTATAAGTGTGATAGATTTGGACATTGGGCTAGGGACTGTACTGCAAACAAAGGAGTGCAGAAAGCAAATAATGCAAGCCAAGTAGAAGTAACAGGGAATCTATTTTTTTGCAAACTGTGCAATTTCAGAGAAGAGTGGAAATGGAGAATTATATGTAGACAGTGGTTGCAGTAACCATATGACTGGGAACAAGGAGCTGTTAATTGACATAAATTCAAGTGTCACAGGCAAGGTGCAAATGCCAATAGGGGAGCTTATAAGTATAGCTGGCATGGGTACTTTAGTGCTTGACACAAGCTCTGGTACAAAGTATATCAGAGAACTCATGTATCCACCTGGTTTGAAGGAAAATCTGTTGAGTGTGGGCCAAATGGATGAACATGGTTATCATTTGGTATTTGGAAGCAGCATGTGCAGTATCTATGATGGTTCTTCTCTCGAGAATCTCATCATGAAGGTGGAAATGAGGAAGAATAGGTGTTATCCATTGTCATTGCCTTCAAATGACTATGTTGCACTAAGAGCTGGTATATCCAATTCTACCTAGATTTGGCATAAAAGAATGGGCCATTTGCATCTGAAAGGACTACATCAGCTTAAGGAGAAAGAGATAGTACATGGTTTGCCATACTTGGAGGATGTAAATGAAGTGTGTGGAGGCTGTCAACTGGGAAAGAAACACAGAGAGTGGTTCCCTAAGGATCAAGCATGGAGAGCAAGTACACCCCTTGAGCTTATACACATGGACTTGTGTGGACTAATGCAAAATGAGTCTCTAGCAAGTAATAAATATTTTATGCTGCTTATAGACGATTTTACAAGGATGATTTGGGTCTACTTCTTAAGATACAAGTCGGATGCACTAAACTGTTTTCAAAAATTCAAGTCTATGGTGGAGTTGCAGAGTGATTACAAAGTGAAATGTGTTCGAAGTGATAGAGGGGGTGAGTTCACATCTAGTGAATTCAATAAACTAAGATGCAAGAATTCAAAGACAATTCTCCATGGCTTACACACCCCAGCAGAATGGAATGGTAGAAAGGAAGAATAGGGCAGTGGTAGAGATGGCTAAGGCTATGTTACATGAGAAGGAGTTGCCTTATTACTTATGGGCAGAAGCTGTACACACTGCAGTGTACATTTTAAACAGGTGTCCTACTAAGGCTCTTAGAAACATGACCCCTTTTGAAGCTTATAGCATAAGAAAACCAGGTGTTGCTCATTTGAAGGTATTTGGCAGTGTGTGTGCTTTGTGCATAAACCAAAAGAAAGTAGACAGAAAGTGGATGCCAAAAGCACAAGGAGAGTGTTTGTTAGATATGCAACATGTGAGAAGGGTTATAGAGTGTTTGATCCTGTCCCTAGAAAACTACTATTGTCAAAAGACGTTGTATTTGATGAAGGAGCAATCTGAAATTGGAAGGAAGCAACTGAAATTCTGTGGTGATGGTGAATGATGAAGAGCAGCCTAGGAATTCTCAAGTGGAATTGTTTGAAACACCTGTAGGAAATCGAAATTCTGGTTTCATATCTATAGACTCAGTCTCCTATGAAGAATCAAGCAAGGCAAGCAGCAGATTGGAAGACACTCAGAATGACAGGACCCGACCCAATTTTCGCTTTGGAATTCGAGCCAAGTCCGGTGCGTGTCGGACACCTGACGAATGTCGAGCACAAAAGACCTTTTTGCCCTTCTTGCTTTAAATTTTCTTTAAAATTCCCTTAAGTACATCTACCCCAACAGCCAGAATATCGCAAGTAACAGATCTCAACTCCATTTTTCCACTAATACTAGATATCATAGCATACTCTAAAGTTGTTAAGGTTTCAAGGACTTTCTACAAAACTCTACCTTGGCGCGGAGGCTATGATTGGCCCGGTGGTGGATCCCGCGTACTTCTACGGCCTGGGGGTGAAAACAGTTTGAAGATGTGAGTGGACCAAACATGAGAATTTTTGAAAACAGTTTAACAATCATAATAACCCCCACTATAAAAAAAATTGTTAAATAAGCTGAATACGTACTCTTCATTTAAAGCATACTAAACTCAAGCATTCTATGTAAATCATATTCAAGCTCAATAAATTTTATTCACAAGCACTGAAATCAAAGCTTGTATAAAACACTGAAACCAAACTTGTATAAAAGTACTGTACTCAAACCTTGTATAACTGAACAAAACTATATAAATGTATCAATGCCTGAAAAAATCAGAGAAGCTAGTATAAAATAGCTGAAAGTCATAACTGTATAAAAGAGCTTAAAATTCTTTAAAATTACCACCTAATTGTACCCCTGTCTTATCCGTCAATTCCCTGGCAGGTCTCGGGCGTCACGTAGGCTACCCGAGCCGCAAACTGGCGAAATCAGGGGACTATGATCAGCCTGATCCGCCCGCAGGTCCTCGATGACACCAAGTCACTCGAGTCGCTCAGGCAGGATGCAGGGGACCGTAGTCAGCCTGATCCGCAATCCTGGCAGGTCTTGGGGACACAGAGTCAGCCGAGCCGCAATCCTGGCAGGTCTCGGGACACCAAGTCTGCCGAGCCGCAAATCCTGGCACTCACGGTCCGAGCGTCCCCGAAACTCGTGAGGCAAAGTCAAGTGCACCGACATAAACTGAAATCGGACTGGATGTCCGTAGACATCGGTCCAACTGTGGGTAATCACCAAAGAAAATGGGTACGAGGTGGTTTTAAAATAAATTCCTTTAGAAAAATCTGAATAATAACTGAAATCTCAAGTTGTGCTGCTATTTCTTCTGTCATAAGCCTCAAAATCTGTTTTCTATAACTCTTAAGCATGTAAAAGTAAGCAGCACACAACTTATAGAACTATTTATGTATTAATCATGCTCGGAAACACAATAAAGCTTACTCAAGATCAAATAAGGAATTTAGTCAAATAAACTCGTTTATAAAAACTCTTTTATATAAAATCAATGTAAAATCACTTATAAAATCTTATTTATGGAAAACCTCTATATAACTCATTTATATAAAATATTTCATGAAAGAAAGTCCACTCACAGATGGTCTGAGCTACTTTGACCCTTCGAATGTCTCTTTTGCAATCCTGTCGGGCTCCTGGTGCCTGATTAACCATAAAGATTAAATTAATAAACTGCTGAATAAAAAGAATTTCAACTAAACATCCTGCCCCCGGCTCTTAGAAATACGTGCACTCGTTTCAGGTTACTCCTATGCCCACCTTAGCTTTTTGGACAGTTAGACCGGCCTTAAGAGACCCGAAACCTCAATAAGCGGTAAGCTACCAGATCGGCCGATCCGGGAACCCGTGGGTCCACGGTCTCCGATGGCCAATCTAGGCTCCTCTGAAGGTTCCTTACAGAGAAGGAACCATGTTCCGCGAATTTGGTCCTAAACGGACGGTCGGATTAGCCAAAATCGCGTTATCGCTTAAAATCCAAACCCTAGCCCCAGGGTTCGCGATTTCGGTGTATCCGGGACTCCGATTCGCAATCCGTCGAATCCTACACTATCCTGACATCATGTAGACCGACATATCCGAAATTCAGCGTGATCCGATTATTTGACGACACTGCACCCACGGATCGCGCGATATGGAAAATCCGTTCGGGGCTCAAACGGACTCCGAATCGAGATCCGCGAAATCCCACATGCTCGTGACGACACGAGGGTCACAAAACTGCACAGAATTACCTCACTACCCTCGCCCACGCGCTCCAGCACGCGCGGGCAGCTTTGGTTGTCCAAAGCGATTTCGGGTGGCCGAAAAATCTCGGAACCAAGACTCCAAACTCCTACCCTAGGTAAAACACCCCATTTGGAGTCACTTTTGTTCTTGAACATACCCCAAAAAGTGACCAGAAACAGTAGATCTCGGCGGCCGAAGTTTCGGCCAGAATTCAAGTCGAAAATTGATCGCTTTAGAGCTAAAATCGATCGAAACCCATACACCCATCAGCTAGAACACGAAAAATAGCTGAGAAACCATACCTTACTCGATCAATTTGGTGGAGAAACGAAGGAGAATTTTGAGCTGGAAGTTCGGGTGGCTTCGAAGGAACCTCCGTCGGAAAACATGATTTTTCGGCCAATTCAGGGCGGCCCCGGGGTGGAGGTCGGTCAGGTCTTGACGGCGAGACGGAGGCGGACCCGATGGTACCCATGGTGGAGATCGGCTCGGCCTGTGGTGGCCGGGCCGTCGCCTGGAAGTCGAACGGGCGCACGGCTGGGTGCGACGCGAGGGAGAGAGAGAGAGAGGGAAGAGAGAGAAAGTGACGGGGGAGAAGAGAGGGAGAGAGATAAAAAGTCTGACTTTTTGGCCAAATTACCGTTTTGCCCTTCGCAGTTTTTAGACCATATCTTCTTCGTTATGGCTCCGATTCGGGTCTACTCCGTGTCTACGAACTCGTTTCGCCGCGCTCTACGCAATGGCGCAAGCGGCATTCCCAAATTCTTTCTCGATCAAAAAGTCAATTTTCTCCCTATTAAATAATGCGAGGGCAAAATAGTCTTTTCACTAGAAGATATTTTCCTTACTTTTTAGATATTTTGGTTTGGGTTATTACACAGAACTTCGATCATACTCCATTGAAATGGAGGAAGTTGGATGATATCTTAGCACAATGCAATCTGTGCACAATGGAGCCTGAGAAGTTTCAAGAAGCTGTGAAGGATGAGTCATGGATGAAGGCAATGAAAGATGAGTTGAACATGATAGAAAAGAATGATACATGGGAGCTTGTTGATAGATCTATGGATAAACCAGTGATTGGAGTTAAATGGGTGTTTAAAACTAAGCTAAATCTGGACGGTTCTGTGCAGAAGAATAAGGCAAGACTGGTGGCTAAGGGATACTCACAAAAACCAATGGTGGAGTACAATGAAACATTCGCACTAGTGGCTAGATTAGACACAATTCGGACTCTGATTGCACTTGCAGCTCAGAAGGGTTGGCAGCTGTATCAATTAGATGTTAAGTCAGCTTTTCTAAATGGCATCTTAGAGGAAGAAGTGTATGTGGATCAGCCGTAGGGATTTGTAGTGAAGGGTAGTGAAAGAAAGGTTTACAAGCTACACAAAGCTCTATATGGTTTGAAACAGGTGCCAAGAGCTTGGTATAGTGAAAAATTGATAGTTATTTTGCTAAGTGTGGTTTCACAGAGAGCCAAAGTGAGGCTACTCTTTATGTCAAAGCAAGAGGTGAATCAAGCATCTTTATCCATTTATGTAGATGATATAGTCTACATAGGAAATGATCAAGAAATGTTAGAAAACTTCAAGATGGACATAAAGGAGAAATATGAAATGACTGATCTGAAGCTCTTGCATCATTTCTTAGGAATGGGAGTAATTCAAACACCAACAAGCATATTCATTCATCAGAAGAAATATGCAACAACTCTGTTAAGTAGATTTGGTTTGAATGAGTGTAAGCCGGTATCTATTCCACTAGTTACCTCAGAGAAATAAGTAAGGATGATGGAAGTGGATTGGCAAGTGAAGAGCAATACAAAAGGATCGTTGGAAGCTGTACCTCACAGCTACTAGACCCGACATTATGTTTGCAGCTAGTTTGCTTGCAAGATTCATGCATTGTCCCACTAGCAAACATCTTGGAACAGCAAAATGTGTTCTTAGATATGTAAAAGGAACTCTAGATTATGGTATGGAGTATGTGAAAGGAAAAGAGGCAGTCCTAATTGGCTATTGTGACAGTGATTGGAGTGGTTCAGTGGATGATAGCAAGAGCACTTCTGGATATGCCTTTTCTTTTGGTAGTGGAGTGTTTGCTTGGGCATCAGTCAAGCAAAATTGTGTTGCACTCTCTACTGCAGAAGCGGAATACATCAGTGCCTCTGAAGCAACAACACAAGCTATTTTGTTGAGATTTGTCTTAGAAGATTTTGGAGAACTTCAAACCGAAGCGACACCTCTACATTGTGACAACATTTCAGCTATTGCCATTACAAGGAATCCTGTGTTTCATCAGAAAACCAAGCATATCGATCGAAGGTATCATTTTATTAAAGATGCTTTGCAAGAAGGAACTGTGGATCTGATTTATTGTCCCACAAATGAGCAGTTGGCAGATATCTTTACAAAGGCTGTGGCTAAGGATAGTTTCTGCTATCTTAGAGAGAAACTCGGTGTGAAATCAGCTCTCAATTTAAAGGGGAGTGTTGAAATGTAAGTGGTGAGCTGATAAGAATGTAATTAGGCCTCTAAGCTAAATGGTGTATTCACTTGGTCACTAAGATAGACAAGTGTTAGGCGTTAGTCATGTTAAGTGGTTATAGCCACGTGTAAAAATCCTAGAGAGCAGTTTTGGATGTAAGGCTGTGATTCTCAGTGATGTAAGAGAATCCAGCTATTCTTTCATACGGTTATAGCTCACACTGAGCTTGCTCTATTGAGTACAGAGCATGCAATAGAAAAATATACACTTGTTTTGATCCAGTCAAGCTCTCTACTCTCTCTGTGCTTTTCTTCCTCCTTCAATCTATTCAAAACTCTAACAATTGCTTCTATGCCTTAAACGTAGATTACAGCGTTGAAGTCTGGGAATTCACCAATTCCTTAATTCCCATAAAAAAGTTAGAAATTATTATCCCAGCAGCAGGCGTGCCCTGGGAACTAAAAGGACATTCTTGGTTCCGAATACCCTGCATAGCCAAAACTGGGGCAAGTGATCTGTTCTTGATTTAGAGGGTCAATTCTTTGAACCCCCAGGTGGTTCGATTCGATGTTTATAAGCTCGAATATAATAATTGGAATGGTACATGTGCATATGGATGGACAAAGGTAGAATCCATTGGCAACTATGCATTGGTTTTGGGATTGAATCAGTCCATATTAATCTCACCGCAGGAATTTGATCATGAGAACTCAATTTATTTCACCTATGCACCATCTTCTGACTGCTGTTTTTAAGTGTGTATAATTAGAGAGGGAAAGAAATTGAAAAAGCCTGCGATCTTGGATTTACAGGGCTTGAACATCCAGTTTACTGGTTTGAACCTGGTCCTTTAGCATTGTAGCTGGCTAGGCTAGTTAGGGACTAGGGTGATTATTGTTAGTTAACGTATTACAGTTTGGCTTTATTCTGTTAACTTTGTGCTCATGTTGTGTATAAAATTAAGGGCAGATTTGTCATTTTGATATTTCTTTTTATGAAATCAACAATTTTTGTGAAGGAATTTTAAGAAAAAGTGGTTTTGTGAAAGCAATTTTTACTAATCAGGAATTGAATTCCAATTATATGAGAATTCATATGTTTACTTCACATCAATGAATTAAAAAGTAAGTAGGGTCCACACAAAATTAGGAATTGAATTCCTGATTTTGGAGGAATTCAAATTCTTGGGTGAGAGGTGGTATTCTAATTTCTGGAACGAGAACAGAACATTTACTTTGCCATCTACTTTACCCCAACAACGAGAACATTTTAGCAATTAGCACCACTCCTACCCCAATTCCATATGATTTAGTAAACAACTTTAATAGGAATCCGGAATCTAATTCTTCTCAATCCAACTCATCATCAGTTCAATTTATCCTCATTCAATTCCTCCTAATTTGATTACGGATTAGTAAACATGATAAAGACCTTAGAGAGTGTTTGAGTAATTTTTAAAACCTTGGTTATGTAAAAACTCGAAGAAACTGAGGGGTGTTAATCTATATATATATAAAACAAAAGGCAGAGAGTGGTGAAACATTCAAAAACCAAAAAATGCCCTTAGTTAATTCAAACATTAAGAATTAAAATTATAAATTAAATGAGGATAATATGATAAATTCACATTTTTTTCATATTAAAAAAATTTAAATTAAAAACAAAATTAGATAATAAGTCCTACTTTATGGAACATAACTATCTATATTATCTTTCCTTAATTCTAAAAATAAAATGAGATATTTAGTCAAATACCCATTCTTAGCACTAAAATTATAAATAAACCCTACACTATTTAATTTCTATAAACATACCCCAAAAAAATCCAAAAAATAATAGTTGGCCCTATTGAATTTAATTTTAATTATTAAATTACTTTGATACCCCATTGAGTGTTTTGGGCTGTTTTATGAGGTTTTTGGGTTGGGTTTGTTTTAAGAAATCAATGGCAGTTTTGTAATTTAAAAGAAGTTAAAAGCCTTATTGTTATGTTGTAAATGGGTTTTGGGTGTGTTTCTAAAGTCCATTTCATATAGGGTTTTTTTATAATTTAGGCTCCAATATTGGGTATTATAGTGAATCTCCCAAATAAAATACCCAAAAAAAAAAAAAAAACCAATTCGCACATGCGGAGCATGTGCCAAGGGGCCCGTATAAATAACTCGTTTTATTTTTTGTCAGACCCTTTATTAGTGAGTTTTCGTTATTCTCCTCTCGCTAGGGTTCTCTTTTCTCATAATCTCCAAAATATTGGTTCAGCGTCTGATCAAGGTCACACATCAATGGCCGACAAAACAGCCATTCTTTCCCAAAAAACAAAACATAGCAGAACAAGTTGGTCCGAACTTCCAATTGACCCTTTTCAACTGATCTTATCAAAACTGTCCCCAGGAAACATACTGCGGCTCGAAGCAGTTTGTCGTCCATGGCTTAAGGCCATCAAATACATCTCACGCTCATCGCCGTCCTTCACTTGCTTACCAGAGCCGCCGCTGCTCCTTGCTTTTCAAGACGAGGGCAAAGATGGTGTTGGTTTTTACAGTCTTGAAGGCAAGTTTTACAACATGCCTAAACAGTTATGCCATGGAGATAGTATTTGCATTGGGTCCTCTCACGGCTGGCTGCTTTTCTTGAGCAACAAGAAACAACTGCTGCTCTTAAATCCCGTATCTGTAGGGATCCAGCTTCTGCTCCCACCACTTGATACTTTTCTGTATAGCATTGATCCAGTACTCCAGAATTCTGGGAGACATTGGCGACAAAGGATACTCAAGGTTGCTGTCTCTTTGCAACCAACCTGCGGATACAAAAAAAGCATTGGGGTCTTGCTAATGTACAATTACCACGGTTCCAAAGATGGGTGTAACTGTCTTGCTTTCTGCACGCCTGCAGATAACAAGTGGACAAAGCTTGCCGGGCAGAAAGCGTATGTTGATGTTACGAGCGATCGCAATGGCTTCTATGCCTTAAACGTAGATTACAGTGTTGAAGTCTGGGATTTCACCAATTCCTTGATTCCCATAAAAAAAAGTTGGAAATTATCCCAGCTGGTGCGCCCTTGGAACTAAAACTAAATAATTGGTTCCCAAAGCCCTGCATAGCCAAAACTGGGGCAAGTGATCTGTTCTTGGTTCAGAGGATCAGTTATTTGCCCATCCCCCAGGTTCAATTCGTTGTTTATAAGCTCGAATATAATAATCGGGATGGTACATGTACATCTGGATGGACAAAGGTGGAATCCTTTGGCAACCAGGCATTGGTTTTGGGTTCGAATCAGTCCATATTCGTTACACCCCAGGAATGTGATCATGAGAACTCAATCTACTTCACCCACCTGTTTTTTATGTGTGTATAATTTGAGAGGGAAAAACATAAAAAGAGTCAGTGATGATCTTGGATTAACAGGGCTTATAAAACAAGTTTACTGGCTTGAACCTAGTCTTTTTAGCACTGTGGCTAGCTAGGCTAGTTAGGTCTGGGAACTTGGGGTGACTATTGTTAATTAATCCTTATTGCTAGTTAACATAAAACAGTTTGGCTTTATTTTGTTAACTTTGTGCTCATGTTATAATATGCTTTCTTCGAGTAGTTTAGAAAACCTTGTGGTTTGGTTTGTTCTATCTAAACTCCCTTGTTTCCATATGTGTTTGTTTCTCAACATTTCTTCCTGTAAACTTACTATTCCTAGTCTCTGTTTCCTTCTTGTCCTTGATCATAAATTGCATCTTCTACATTTTGAAACCCAACTTTGTCATACTATCCAGAGCCACAGGCATCGTTTGTAATCAATCTTGTATAAGGGTTTAATTGGTGTATATTCCTTTCTTTTGATTGTTTAATACAAGCAATATTTAAGAATGGGGATTTAAACACAAGACTTCGGGTGCAACTGTGCAGAGGTGAATACTACCTCTTAGGGTCCATAGATGATTTACTTCAATAGAAGAACCATCATTGTAGTATTCATGTCTAACGAAAAATGAACTCTCTTCTTGTACACCAAAAAAAAAAAATATTTTTTCTGTTTTCTTTCTTCGAATTGATTTGCGAGTTGATTGGTTTTTTTTTTTTGGGTCACTAGTTGATTTGGTTTATATTATTATAAGGACGAATACAATTCGGTTAAATGTGACGGCCGGAACCCATCCAATTAAACTTCATCAAGAAGGCTTCCCAATTGACCCAAACTGGTTGCCATGCACTCTGAAGCCAACCTAGAAGGTTACTGATTACCTATCTAGCATGCTAAATGCAAAAGCTCTGGCATATGAATAAAAATTCTAGACAAACCCAACATGGCCATACCAAGTCGAAAGCAGCAGACTCGGTTGTGGATTTTCGCTTCCTCAGCTATAGCAATTCAAAGTGCGACACAAGCTTTCAGGATTCCTATTATATCTTGAATCAATCTTGTGTAGCTCCACAGTTTGCAGTCACACGAAAGTATAAACTGCTAGATTCTCTATGATACAACCCTTCCCACCCCCCGGCAGCTATAAAAGAGGACACCCTAACTCAAGCACCTATAGTGTACTCCAGAACATAACTCGAGCAACCTGTGCCGTATCCCAGATCGCCATAACTTGGGGACCTAAGGTGCACCACAGATCACCATAACTTGAGCACATAAGGTGTACTATAGACCACCAAACAACTAAGAGTACCCCACTAACCAATCATTTTAAACTTTCATATAGACACCTCTGCAAAAGAGAAAACAATAAGCAAGACTAATAATGGTTTGAGGTTTCAACCTCAATTCATAAGCACCAAGAGCTCGATGCACATGGAGCACCGAGAAATCGAAATAGCACCTAAGAAATAAGGAATGACAAGAAGTGATTAGACTAAATGGCATAACCACCATGAATGCACAGACACTGAGTCATGACATATAATACAGACAAACCTGAATCAAATGCAAAATATGCAAGAGACTGAACGGCATAGACCAAATGCATACGGCATATAGATATGCCAATGTTGCAAAGCAGAACCATAATTCCACATGGTTACTGCATACAAAGCCAGAATTAGCATGGAAACAAAAGATCTCAAACGTTGTTCATCACTGAATCATTACCATTGACTCAACAAAAACTTCACATACCCACTTCTTGCCTTTCCTCACTCTCCTAGACAACCCAAAACAGCTAATACTACACACCATTTGCAAAAGCCCCAAAAAAATAATCCCATTAACACACATAAGCAACCAATTACTTTCTGATTTGGAACAGAAACCACGCAGAGCTTAAAAACGCCAACCAAACAGAACGAACACCATCCATCATTCACACAGAAATCACATATAGCATAAACACAAACTAAAATCCATATCTATATATAACCAATTTGTCAAAATAACCATCCACCCATTGATACTGCATATACTATTTTGGCCAATTAAAGAAGAAACTTCATCCTAGCCGAAACCCTAGAAAACAGAGCAAATCGAAGCAAATCATTACATGGGTTCGATGGAGAAGAAGCTGCGGTTGGTTCAGTTGATGTCGGTGTCGTCGAAATCGTCCTCGAAGGAATTGAAGAAGTCAGCGTCGGCCAGCTTGTTCTCGCCGATGACGCCGTCGGCAAAGCTCTCGAGTGTGTCAACGTCGTCAACGTCCATGGCCATGGTGGAGCCCTGGTCGTCCATGTCGCCGAAGAAGTCCATCGGAGTCGGCCTCATGGCTCCAAACCTTCTCTCTCTCGCGGAAGCTATGGCTATGGAGCGCCTCACGTTTTGGTTCTCGGCAGGGGAGCTCGCTTTTTGTCTTGCTACTGGCGACGACATGTCGTTGCCTTCTTATGTTTTTGTACAATTTATCGCCGACTCTTTAATGTTAATTTTCTAGTTTTCTAGTTTTCTAATTTTCTAGTATAAACATAAATGGAAAACAATAAAATAATAGTGGAAAGACTGTGAGAGAGGTGCCCCAGCAAAAGCACAAAACAGCACAAGCAGACTCTTTAATTGCTACTGGGCTCGTGGTTTCCGGTTGTAAGATTTCGTTTTTCTATAAATAAATAAAAGCTTTCAACTTGATTGGAAAAAAAAAATTAAAATTAAAATCGATGATGAACAAAATATCAGTCAAGAATAATTATACCTGTAAATTTTTATGAAAATATCCTTGAGCCTCCCCCTCTCTTGATTCTCAAACTCTTCTTCAACGCCCCTCCTCTATCAAGTTGTTGTTTTCTTATGTAAAAATAGTCACCTGCTCATTATTTATACCAATTTGGGTCTTATTTAAAATAAATAAAAATACCAAGTTAGGTTTTGCAATCATGTGGATTTTTTATTTTTTTTTGGGCTAATGTCACTTTGACTAGAATTTGACGAGAAGTTAATGTGCATGATCGTGATATGAGTAATGTTTTGATGTAAATGAATTCGATGTGGTATGGTGTTACTAATTTCCTCAAATCATTCCATTATATGATATATAACACATTGAGTATAAAAGTTCTCTTCCAATGCATATTATAATTTGAGTGAATACCACCTTAACATATCGTTTAGTGTTACTATCACGTATAATAACTTGATTAATTTAACATGAATTGA
>NC_047650.1:3721203-3731622 GCF_902201215.1 Prunus dulcis | reverse complement strand
AGTTGTAACCTCCATTGCAGACAAGCTGCTCCTCGGAGCACAAACTCAATGGAGTCTTTTTCAAGAGCTATGTCCCCGACATACGCTCACAGGCGACAAGCCTCACCTCCATTGCAGACAAGCTGCTCCTCAGAGCACAAACTCAATGGAGTGTTTTTCAAGAGCTATGTCCACGACATACGCTCACAGGCGACAAGCCTTACCTCTATTGCAGACAAGCTGCTCCTCAGACCACAAACTCAATGGAGTCTTTTTCAAGGGCTATGTCCCCGACATACGCTCACAGGCGACAAGCCTTACCTCCATTGCGGACAAGCTGCTCCTCGGAGCACAAACTCAATGGAGTCTTTTTCAAGATCTATGTCCACGACATATGCTCACAGGCGACAAGCCTTACCTCCATTGCAGACAAGCTGCTCCTCGGAGCACAAACTCAATGGAGTCTTCTTCAAGAGTTCTGTCCCCGACATACGCTCACAGGCGACAAGCCTTACCTCCATTGCAGACAAGCTGCTCCTCGGAGCACAAACTCAATGAAGTCTTTTTCATGAGCTATGTCCCCGACATACGCCTACAGGGGATAAGCCTTACCTCCATTGCAGATAAGCTGCTCCTCGGAGCACAAACTCAATGGAGTCATTGTCATGTGTCATGTCCCCGGCATACACACACTGGCGACAAGCCTTCTCTCCATTGCAGGCGAGCTGCTTCACAAGTACAAACTCAATGGAGTGTCCTTCAAGTGCTATGTCTTTCAAGTGCTATGTCTCTTGACGCACACTTACAAGATACAATGAGAATTGAAGTTTGAAAGACAACTGAAAATTCAATAACGAAGCGGCCAATCAGCCAAGTTCAACAAGAAGTAAGATGGTCAACCAAATACCACTTATTGAAAGAAAATAACAAAGTTCAAAAATAGCAAAAATAGACTACAACTACTAGGGAACTTCAGCAGGTGACTCTTAGCTGATCACATCCTCAACTGCGCTGGCAACGGCGTCATTCTGCCCAATTGGCCCAACTTGCTCAACCGCCTCGGCTGCCTACTCCTTCGCATCCGCCTTAGCCTCATCAGTTGACCTACCATGGCGTTTATCTTCTTCATTTGCAGCTTCATCTGCTATCTGCTCTTCAACTACTTCTACATCCACAACATCCACCTGCTCACTCTGAGCGGGGGGCAGGTCAAGACCAGACTGCTCACCGTTATCATCTTCGAGAGGGAAGTAAGGAGAAGCACCATTCTGGCAATCCAGGTATCCCAGCTTGTATGCGTTAGCAGCAATCTCCAGTTTGGATGCCTCCGTGGCTTCCACATGGGTGTCAAACTTGACCAGCAGTTTGTCACGATCCTGGGCCAAAGCAGCATGCTTATGTTCGTGGCAAAAGTAGGCTTCCTTGCGTTCGAGCAGGGTAGCCATAAGAGACTTGAGTTCACCATCCTTTTGGCCAACAGAACTCTTGAGCACGGACAAACTCTCCTTCATCTCGGAAATCCTCGCGTCATGGCGAATCCGCTTGTTCGAGAGCTTGTCAGTCAGGTCGGCATTTTTCTTCACCAGCTCGTCAAGCAGGGCAGAAAAGGGGGCAACATCGAGCGAGTTCCGCATGGCCCCAATAGCAAAAACCATTCCTTTTTGAAGATGATACATTGCAGCTTCTTCTTGCTTATCCAAAGGAAGGTTCGAAAAAGCACAAAGGTCGCCGGCTCGATACACGTGATCAGCTAGCTTAGCGCAAGCAGACGGACTTGACAGAAAGCCTGTTTTCAGCAGATCAGACACGGGCTCGCCCCCAGCAGAGCTATCACCAATTCCCGGACCAGCAGTTCGAGCGATTGGAGGACTCTTCGCTCGAGCAGACGACTCCTCAGCTCTTTTGGCTGCAACTTGCAACATTGAGTCAGCCCCTCGCTTGACTGTTCATGGCCCCGCAAATGAGTCATGGTTGCGAGGCAGAGGTACGGTCCTCTCAGCTTGATTCCCAGATCGGCACAGACTACCCAAACCTTGCTTCCCAGCAGCTTCCTTACATGGCAGATCACGGGTCTTAGGCAGTTCGGGTAGAGACTTGAGCAGAATATCACAGACCTTATGCATGCTATTGACTTTCTTGTTGTTCGCGTTGACGAGGTGCTTGATCTCGGCAGATGAAAAAAGGAGCAACTCCCATGGGGATCTTTTTAGCACATTAGACCCCCTATTAAAGAAGACCTGCTAGTGGTAGAAGGAGGAAGTTCGGTCGAGGACTCCACCTGCTCAGCTAGCAGATCATCTAGGCCCGAGCCATACAGCTTCCATCTTCCAACATCTCCGGCAGGGGGCAGACCACCAACCTCCTTTCGATGTTTGCTCAGCAACCAGCGCCATTCAAGGAACCTGATAGGGATGTTCAGAGCTTACTGAACCTTGGTCATGTTCGGGCTGAGATCGAGTTTCTTGCAGATGTCATTCTCTACAAGCAGAAGATGGAAGTTAGTCAGATACGCAACAAAGAATTCCATGGCAACTGTAGCATATCAAAAGGATGCAACTTACCATCACAGTAGGTGAAAAGAACGAGCGGACCGTCGCCAACCTTCTCTTCCTATCTGCCGCTGACTTTCAACACGTTCGTGCTTCGCACATGATCGCCTTGACTCATACTGATCCTAGTTCATGGCACAAAAAGAAGAAGGAATTGAAGCAATTTGGATCAGCCACAAAAAAGACGACCCAAACTGCCACCTGCTCCAGCGGCAGATCGCGCACCTCCAGCCCAGTTACAGCTGGACAGCCCAAGTAAAAAGCCTGCTCCACGCAGGAGCCCAATTCAAAGAAGGAAGCCCAGTTGCAGTTGGATGGCCCAACGGTTAATCCACATCTCCTACATGCCGCCACACGCCACGCAGAAGCTGGGGGGCATTTGTGGGAACCTAATTAAATCAAAACCCTAGGTCAAATAATTAGGCCAATCAATTTGGGAATTATTTGACCTAATTAGGAGTTACCTAACCTAATTGGGAATTACCTAATCAAATTGGGGGTTACTTGATCCCCAATTTAATTAGGGATTTGGTTAATCAATAATTCCTAAATGCATCAACCCCACCAACCACACCAACTCCACCAACCACACCAACCTCACCAACCACACCAACTCCACCAACCTCTGAAACCCTAGCCTCCGAGGCCTCTATAAAAGCATAGCCACACACAATGGTTGAGGTACGTCAGAATTCCTACTCAAACTCTGCATAAGTTATTTCTTAAAAACCCTAGCAACCTCCTCTCTTTCTCTCTCTCACACAAGGCTCCGGCCACCACACACGGCTCCGGTCACCCGGTTTTCCTTGAATTACCCTACCTAACTTAGGCATCGGAGGGCCTTTGGCCAACCCCCCCCGGGTGTGGTCTTTTACTCCGATCTGTTTTGCAGGGAGAAAGAGAGGCGGAGAAGACGAAGGAATGCTGGGCGAATATTCTTTTGGGGGAAATTTGCTCCCACATCCAGAAAGCCATTTGTTAAGCAGCTCTCATCTACAATAATGCCCCACAAGTGAAGGAAAATTTTATTTGTTAAGAATCTAAAATTTAATAAAGCTAACAAAAAATAGGTAAATGTTTGAGTAATATTCACCTTTGAGTGGAGCAAGTCCTTTTTCAAGTAAAGTGGGATATTGTTTATACCCCATGAAGCTGCTTGCAGAAATACTAAATGAAAGTACTATAGGGATTCCAATTTCTTCTGCTGCTGTGATCGTGAACGTCATCAAACCATCCGAAAGGATGTGAGTCACCGGAGGATTGTCGGGAGTTGCTGTGTGATTCAGTTTTCTGAGGAGGTCTCGAAATGGAGCCAGTAAATTATTTATGATTGACTCGCCAAGCAAGAGCTGGTCTTGAGTGGTATCTTCATCTGAACTTGAGAGGCCATCTGGTATGGTTTCGAATCTGAAACTAGGCAAGCCGTCGAGGGAGTTGGGTCCTAGAGACTTGAGGAACCTCTTGTGATTGAACTCTGTGCTGACAAAGGTGAAACCTCTATGGTGGAGGAGTTTTGCTAATTTGAGCATTGCCTTTGTATGGCTTTGAGCTGGAACTGGAATGCAAACAACATGTATTGGGTTATTGGCAACTTCATTGGAACCCATTTTAGATTGTGTTTTTGTGTGTCTCCCACAAATGCATTGGTTTATAAGCTTGAAGAAAATTATAAAAATGGCTTCTGCAATGCAAAATGTTGTCTTGTATCGGAAATGTTGTTTATCCTATCGCTTGTATTAAAAATAAAAAATAAAAAAATCAACCACTCCAACTCCGTCTCCACCAACCCCTTACTTATTTTAAGTTTAGAGTTTGTAAATTCAAGTCAAATAATGCTAAAGAAGCCAAATTTATGTAACAACAAGTCTCTGTTGAAGAACCAATTGTCACATAATTCATCTTAATTATTATTTTATTATCAATTAGTGAGGAGAATCTAACTTGACATAAATTTTAATTTAAAGTTGATATGATTTGTTTTTATGTTTTGAAACCAGTGCCTTATAGTGGCAAGTGGCATTAGCACATGTCATCCTTGGCCTGAATTATTCAGATTCTATCTCAAAGTTGTTTTGTTGTAGGATGGTCCAAAATAATAGTCCAATGGCATCTCTTATTATAAATATCAGGGTGAAATAATAGATGTGTGCTATAAAATGAAGAAATAAGAAAATCGTAGTTTTCTAATAACACAGTTGGGTCACTTCTATTGGGTTCTCCAATGATACACGATTCCATTTCACATGTGCTTTTCCCTAGTTAAAGGACAAATGAAGGTAATTGAAAATTGGAGAAATCAACTATTCAAACAACAAAACTAAACTATTGAAAGAACGTTTTGCGGAGGATATTGAGGAACAATTATGTTAAATTAGGTGTGAGATTTTATCATAAAAAGTCTCGGTTATATTAGTAAAGAAATCACTCATTATATAATGTATTTTATTTAGTTAATGTTACAATATGAAACTTTATATTCTTCAACAAATTAGATCGACGTGCACTCAAAGATAGAAAACTACATTCACAACAAGTTTGTGCTCCAAGCTACGATTTGGGCCAATGACTTGCCCGTTTAGATTTTCTTCTTTTTTCCTTTTAAAAAAAAAATACAAGTGATAGGTTAAACTACAAAAAGGATCGGATTTCTCACACACACTATCAAGTGTCATGAAGGTTCAAACCTGAGACCACTAATTTGCAAGTCAATGCCCACTTTCATTTAGCTAGACTCTGTTGACGCCCGTCTAGCTTTTTCTTAATAGCACTTGATGCACAAAATTGTCCGAGTTTGAGGATGAGGAACCATATGGGCTAGAGGCTTCTTCTGCTTGTTTCTTCCACTCCATGACCTTAATTTTTTTTCATTTGCTTACCTTTCTCTCCCTCCATTAACTCTTTAACAAGCTTCTCCACATGCTCTCTCTTTACATCATTACAAATCTCCATGCCAATACCCCATTCATTACAAGCATAGTAACAGTTTGTTGGCTGGTCAAAAGAGCATGGCCAACACAACATAGGCACACCTGCACATAGACTCTCAATGGTTGAATTCCAACCGCTATGTGTTAAAAATCCTCCAACTGATGAGTGCTCAAGGACTTGTTCTTGTGGGCACCAACTTGCTATTAGTCCTCTTTCCTTAGTTTCATTCACAAACTCAGGTGGCAAAATTGATGATGCACCAACAACCAGGTCAGGCCTAATGACCCAAAAGAAGGGAAGCTTGCTATTTGCTATTCCCCAACCAAACTCAACAAGCTGTTCGGGTGATATGAATGCCAAACTGCCAAAATTCACATACAAAACTGAATTTGGGGCATTAGAATCTAGCCATTTGAGGCAGTCAGATTCTTCTTTCCGTAGACTATATCCCATAATCTTCAAAGGGTGCTCTGGTATCTGATTAAGAAGTAATGGGAGAGGGCCAATTGCATAAACAAGTGGAAACATGGATGAGAGAGCATCCAAAACATCTTGCTCCAGTGCATCAAAACTATGTAGAACAACTGCTGAACCTTTATCAAATCTTCCAATTGCTTCCAAGCAGTTTGTCCAGGATTTCTCATTGGGATTTGTGGTTCTCAAGTTGTGTGGGAGATCCCTTAGACGAATACCTTTCATTCCCGGAATCCAATCTATCACCTTGTCCAGAAAGCCATTTGTTAAACAACTCTCATCTGCAAATACCCAAGTGAAGAAAAATTTCATCTGTTTAGAAACAGGAGAATTAATCTAAAAATTAAGAGGTAAGGGAGGCCCTATTATTGACATTCCAAAAAAGGTTGGAATTAAGCTACTCATGTTTGAGTAATTTCACCTTTGAGTGGGACAAGTCCTTTTTCAACCAAAGCTGGAAATTGTATGTAGCCCATCAAGCTTCATGCAGAAATAGTAAAGAAGAGTACAACAGGGATTCCAAGTTCTTCAGCTGCTGCCAGGGGGAACAACGTCATCCAACCATCCGAAATGATGTGTGTCACTGAAGGATCGCCTGCCGTGTGATTGAGTTTTGTGATGAGGTCCCGAAATGGAGCCAAGAAATTCTTTTTTATGGACTCTCCAAGCAATAACATGTCTTGTTGGGTATCTTCATCTGAACTTTGAAGGCCATCTGGTATGGTTTCGAATCGGAAACTAGGCACACCGTCGAGGGAGTTTGGCCCTAGAGACTTGAGAAGCCTTTTGTGATTGAACTCTGTGTTGACAAAGGTTACATGAACACCTCTATGGTGGAGGAGCTTTGCTAGTTGAAGCATTGCCTTCATATGGCTTTGAACTGGAAAAGGCATGCAAACAACATGAGGCTTATTGGCTACTTCCTTGGAGCTACTCATTTTGGACTTAGATTGTGCGTGTGTTTGTTAGTGGATCTGTATGCGTCTGCACTTTGCACAACTGCATTGTTTTTATAGCCCTTATTGGACACTTCAATAAAATTAAGTTTAATTAAATAAAATTTTCGCTTTTCCATGTGCAATTCTTTTATATATATATATATCTATATATATAAAGCAAAAGGCAGAGAATGGTGAAACATTCAAAATACCAGAAAATGCCATTGGTTAATGCAAACATTAAGAATTCAAATTATTAATTAAATGAGGATAATACAGTAAATTCACACTTTTTCATATTTAAAAAAAGAGAAAGAAAAAGAAAAAGCAGATAATGGATCCTATTTTTAGAGAACACAACTACCCATTATCTTTTTTAATTCTAAAATAAATTTAAATTTTTTTAAAAAAAGCCTCTTGCAGGCGCGGAAGCGCGTGCAGGGAGGCTAGTATATATATAAGTTTGAAGACGGCATATATAAAAAAAAGGTTACAAAAATGATAGTCATGTACTATATTTATATACCACCATATATGTGCCATCTTTAAAGAGGTGGCCTCCGCCTCTATGAAAAAGGTGGTATGATATACAAATGTGGGATGCGTAATATTGCTCATAGGTTTAATATTAATGTGAGGTCAAATTGGTATACTAAATTTAACTCACATATCACATTGCAAGTACCCCTATCATCAATTTTTATTGAATATTACTAGGGTCACATACTTTGGTGAATAAATTTGGAGTCTCTTGCATTATTAATATTAATTTAAAATTTTAATAATAATAAAAAAATAGTTTAACAACCATACCTTTGTTTATATATTTTCAAAACAGTGATTACGACAGGCTTATATAGTGGCAGATGGCAAGTGACAATGGCACAAGTCATCTTTGGCTATTCTATCTCAATGTTGGATGGTGACAGCATCAATAGCATGTGAGATCCCACATCGACCAAACAGAGAGGGGGTGATGTGCCTTATATGGCACACCTCGCATCCTCATAGCGTGAGGCCTTTTGGGAGCTCACTGGCTTCGGGTTCGTAGGAACTCCGAAGTTAAGCGAGTTGGAGGCTGGAGCAATCCCAGGATGGGTGACCACCCTGGGAAGTTGCTTCGTGAGCTCCCGGAAACAAAACCGTGCGGGCTGGTGAGAATGTAGCCAGGCCCAAAGCGGACAATATCCTGCTACGGCGGAGCCGGTCTGGGGTGTGACAGTTTGGTATCAGAGCCACTCTGCCGTGTGGTGCGAGTGTGCCGACGAGGACGTCGGATCCCTTAAGGGGGATGGATTGTGAGATCCCACATCGACCAAACGGAGAGGGGGTGATGTGCCTTATATGGCACACCTCGCATCCTCGTAGCGTGAGGCCTTTTGGGAGCTCACTGGCTTCGGGTTCGTAGGAACTCCGAAGTTAAGCGAGTTGGAGGCTGGAGCAATCCCGGGATGGGTGACCACCCTGGGAAGTTGCTTCGTGAGCTCCCAGAAACAAAACCGTGCGGGCTGGTGAGAATGTAGCCAGGCCCAAATCGGACAATATCGTGCTACGGCGGAGCCGGTCCGGGGTGTGACATAGCATCCCTTATTTTTGAAAAAAGCTATAATTGTCCTTTTTATGTTTTATAGTGTGCGTAGACAAAGGAGGAGAACTATAATTATTTCTAAATAACAATTAATGGAGAAATTATATAATGGTACGGTATCGCCACGTCAGCTTGAGATACTTCCAATCAGATATTACCATGTGTTTTTTAAAAGAAAACTGAAAAATGTTTTTCCAACTAGACATTGGGTTTCAATTTATCACAAAACGTCCCTAAGGTTTACGAAACTATCAGATTGCATCCTTAATGTTTTTTTTTTTTTTGTCACTTATAGTCCTCAAGGATTAGTATGTGCAATCACAAATGGTCCCTGTCATTAGGTTCTATCAAAAACTTTGTTAGTTTGCTGACGTAGCATATATATATCACAAAACATCCTAGAGGTTTACACACTTATCACAAATGGTCCCTATGAATTTTTTTTTAATTTTAAAAAATTTAAAATTCATAAAATTTTTGTTTTCTTTTTAAAATTATTTGTAAATGAAAAAATCATTTATAGAAGGATTTTAATCTTGAGGACCATTTATGAACCCTAAACCTTTAGTTTTTTTCATTTTTAAATTTTATGAATTTTAAATTATTTTTTAAAAACTTCATTAGTTTGTTGATGTGGCATATATATGGAGCCAACATCTACAATAATATAGTGTCACATGTATTTAAAATTTAATATATATTTTAAAATAATTATAATTCATAAAATTTTAAAAAGAAAACAAAAATTTTATGAATTTTAAATTTAAAAAATTAAAAAATTTCATAAGGACCATTTGTGATAGGTCTGTGAACCTCAATGATGTTTTGTGATATACATATATGTCACGTAAGCAAATTAACAGAGTTTTTTTACGAAACCTAACGGCAGAGACCATTTGTGATTATGCATACTAACCTTGAGGACCACGAATGACAAAAAAAAAAAATATTAAGGATGCAATATAATAGTTTCGTAAACTTTAAGAACGTTTTGTGATAATAAGCCTAAAATAAAATAAAATAAAAACAAAACAAAAAAGAAAGAAGCCGACTGCTGACTTGGCTCCAGTGCAGCCCTTGTTGTCACCCCCTCTCCCTCTTTTCCTTCATTTATGTTTCTCTCTCTCTCTCTCTCTCTCTCTGTCAGAGAATCACTTTATTTAATAATTGGCTTCTCTTGCCTAGCCCATGCGAGATCGAGAATTGGATAAAGAGAACTTGAATCAGGAGGTTTTGAGAGAGATTTAAGGATTAGAGGAGGAATACAAATAGAGAGAGAGGTCGCGGCGAGGGGACATTGAACTGGATGGAGGAGAGAGGGAGGGCACTGCAAGGGTGGACTGCAAACTAATAGAGGTGGAGGCTGTGGCACAGTTATTTTTTTCTCTTTTATTTTTCTTTTGAAGGGTAAAATTGGAACCCAATATGTAGGTGGAAAAATAATTTAAAGATTTTTAAAAAAAGACACGTTGTAATATTTGAATGGAAGTATCGCTAACTGACATTGTGATACCGTATCATTCTATTCGGTCCTCAAATGCTTTTTCTAGCTGAAGAACAAACTGACACTAGGTTAATTAAAAATCGAAAGAAATGAACTGTCAAAAGAAACAAAACTAACTAGCTTATTATGTACTGCCTCTGCTTTGCATATAAGAAGAATTTGTTTGGCATTTTGTTCAGCAATCCGACCTTAGCTCAGTTGGTAGAGCGGAGGACTGTAGTCGGGTAAACCAATAGCCATCCTTAGGTCGCTGGTTCGAATCCGGCAGGTCGGATATTTTTTGCCAATTTTTTTAAATTATATGTTTTTCACAAACTTCTTTTTAAATTATATTTTTTTCGCAAACTTCTCCAAAGATCCATTTCTTTTGCCTTAAAACTTCTATTTTTGTTTTTTGGCCAAACTCAAATTTCTTTTTTTTGTTTTTTGGCCAAACTCAAACTTCTTTTATATATATAT
>NC_047650.1:3672327-3718087 GCF_902201215.1 Prunus dulcis | reverse complement strand
AACTAAAAATAAATAATTTTAAAGGAAATAAACAATTGAGTTAGGAATAATTCTTATGGTGTCTTTGAAAAATAGACAAGTGTTAGGCATTAGTCATGTTAAGTGGTAGTAGCCACATGTAAAAATCCTAGAGAGCAGTTTTGGATGTAAGGCTGTGATTCTCTGTGATGTCAGAGAATCCAGCTATTCTTTCATACAGTTATAGCTCACACTGAGCTTGCTCTATTTGAGCAGAGAATATGCAATAGCAATATACACTGTTTCATTGAGTCTAGCTCTCTACTCTTTCTCTCTGCTATTTCTTCCTCACTCATTATACACAAAACTCTAACATGGCCTCAGAGCCAAGTTTGGTCTTTTGATCTGGGCGTAATCTGTGAGATCACTGAGCTCAATCGAAGCTCAACTGAGCATCTGAGAAGAAATTTTTTTGTTTGATTCAGACCAAAGGATGGTTGGATCTGGAAGTTCAGAAGTACGAACTCCAATCTTCTCCGGTGAGAACTACGAGTTCTGGAGGATTAAGATGATGACGATCTTCAAATCTCTTGGGCTATGGAGTCTGGTAGAAAAGGGAATTTCAACCTCTGATTCGAAGAAGAAGACAACGAAAGTTGAAGAATCATCAGAAGAAGAAGCTGATGCAGAGATACTTGCTGTGCTCATGAAGGACGCAAAGGCTCTGGGCATTATACAAAATGCAGTTTCTGACTAGATTTTTCCTCGGATTGCAAATGCCGATTCATCTCAAATGGCATGGAGTCTACTCTACAGTGAGTATCATGGAGGTGATCAGGTCAGATCTGTAAAACTTTAGAATCTGAGACGAGAATTTGAGTATATGAGAATGCGTGAAGGTGAACAACTAACTGCATATCTTACTCGATTAAATGAATTGATAAATCAAATGAAAACGTTTGGAGAAGTGTTATCAAATGAGAGGCTGGTTCAAAAGGTGTTAATTAGTCTTAGTAGAGTGTATGATGCCATCTGTTTGGTGATTGAAAATACAAAGAGCTTGGAGACTATTGAATTGCAGGAGGTTATTGCAATATTGAAAAGTCAAGAGCAACGGTTTGACATGCATAATGTGGACATGGCTGAGAAGGCATTTGGCTCTTTCTCAGACGATACAAAAGGGCAGAACAAGAATGGTACTCAATCTGGTTCTACTAAGTCTCAGAAGAATTGGAAGCCTAACAAACCATGGGAGTCTAGACAGAAGCCACAGCAAGCTGATGCTGCACAAACCTCAAATGGATCACAATATGTGCATCGAGATGGAGTGAAGCCTCAATGCAAAGTATGCTCTAAATTTCATTTTGGAGAATGTAGATATAAGGGCCAATCTAAGTGCTATAAGTGTGATAGATTTGGACATTGGGCTAGGGACTGTACTGCCAACAAAGGAGTGCATAAAGCAAATAATGCAAGCCAAGTAGAAGTAACAGGAAATCTGTTTTTTGCAAACTGTGCAATTTCAGAGAAGAGTGCAAATGGAGAATGGTATGTAGACAGTGGTTGCAGTAACCATATGACTGGGAACAAGGAGCTGTTAATTGATATAAATTCAAGTGTCACAGGCAAGGTGCAAATGCCAACAAGGGAGCTTGTAAGTATAGCTGGCATGGGTACTTTAGTACTAGACACAAGCTCTGGTACAAAGTATATCAGAGAAGTCATGTATCTACCTGGTTTGAGGGAAAATCTGTTGAGTGTAGGCCAAATGGATGAGCATGGTTATCATTTGGTATTTGGAAGCAGCATGTGCAGTATCTATGATGGTTCTTCTCTCGAGAATCTTATCATGAAGGTGGAAATGAGGAAAAATAGGTGTTATCCATTGACATTGCCCTCAAATGACTATGTTGCACTAAGAGCTGGTATATCCAATTCTACCTGGATTTGGCATAAAAGAATGGGCCATTTGCATCTGAAAGGTCTGCATCAGCTTAAGGAGAAAGAGATGGTACATGATTTGCCATACTTGGAGGATGTAAATGAAGTCTGTGGAGGCTGTCAACTGGGAAAGCAACATAGAGAGTGGTTCCCTAAGGATCAAGCATGGAGAGCAAGTACACCCCTTGAGCTTATACACATGGATCTGTGTGGACCAATGCAAAATGAGTCTCTAGCAGGTAATAAATATTTTATGCTGCTCATAGACGATTTTACAAGGATGATTTGGGTCTACTTCTTAAGATACAAGTCGGATGCACTAAACTGTTTTCAAAAATTCAAGTCTATGGTGGAGTTGCAGAGTGGATACAAAGTGAAATGTGTTCGAAGTGATAGAGGGGGTGAGTTCACATCTAGTGAATTCAATAAACTATGTGAAGATGCAGGGATTCAAAGACAATTCTCCATGGCTTACACACCCCAGCAGAATGGAGTGGTAGAAAGGAAGAATAGGACAGTGGTAGAGATGGCTAAGGCTATGTTACATGAGAAGGAGTTGCCTTATTACTTATGGGCAGAAGCTGTACACACTGCAGTATACATTTTAAACCGGTGTCCTACTAAGGCTCTTAGAAACAACCCCTTTTGAAGCGTATAGCACAAGAAAACCAGGAGTTGGTCATTTGAAGGTATTTGGTAGTGTATGTTTTGTGCATAACCAAAAGAAAGTAGAGAGAAAGTTGGATGCCAAAAGCACAAGGGGAGTGTTTGTTGGATATGCAACATGTGAGAAGGGTTATAGAGTGTTTGATCCTGTCACTAGAAAACTACTACTGTCAAGAGACATTGTATTTGATGAAGGAGCAATATGGAATTGGAAGGAAGCAACTGAAAATTCTGTGGTGATGGTGAATGTGAAGAGCAGCCTAGGAATTCTCAAGTGGAATTGTTTGAAACACCTGTAGGAAATCGAAATTCTGGTTTCATATCTATAGACTCAGTCTCCTATGAAGAATCAAGCAAGGCAAGAGTAGATTGGAAGACACTCAGAACTTCGATCATACTCCATTGAAATGGAGGAAGTTGGATGATATCTTAGCACAATGCAATCTGTGCACAATGGAGCCTGAGAAGTTTGAAGAAGCTGTGAAGGATGAGTCATGGATGAAGGCAATGAAAGATGAGTTGAACATGATAGAAAAGAATGATACATGGGAACTTGTTGACAGATCTATGGATAAACCAGTGATTGGAGTTAAATGGGTGTTTAAAACTAAGCTAAATCTGGACGGTTCAGTGCAGAAGAATAAGGCAAGACTGGTGGCTAAGGGATACTCACAAAAACCAGGGTGGACTACAATGAAACATTCGCACCAGTGGCTAGATTAGACACAATCCGGACTCTGATTGCACTTGCAGCTCAGAAGGGTTGGCAGCTGTATCAATTAGATGTTAAGTCAGCTTTTCTAAATGGCATCTTAGAGGAAGAAGTGTATGTAGATCAGCCGGAGGGATTTGTAGTGAAGGGTAGTGAAAGAAAGGTTTACAAGCTGCACAAAGCTCTATATGGTTTGAAACAGGTGCCAAGAGCTTGGTATAGTGAAAAATTGATGGTTATTTTGCTAAGTGTGGTTTCACAAAGAGCCAAAGTGAGGCTACTCTTTATGTCAAAGCAAGAGGTGAAGCAAGCATCTTTATAGTATCCATTTATGTAGATGATATAGTCTACATAGGAAATGATCAAGAAATGTTAGAAGACTTCAAGATGGACATGAAGGAGAAATATGAAATGACTGATCTGGGCTCTTGCATCATTTCTTGGGAATGGGTGTAATTCAAACACCAACAAGCATATTCATTCATCAGAAGAAATATGCAACAACTCTGTTAAGTAGATTTGGTTTGAATGAGTGTAAGCCGGTATCTATTCCACTAGTTACCTCAGAGAAATAAGTAAGGATGATGGAAGTGGATTGGCAAGTGAAGAGCAATACAAAAGGATCGTTGGAAGCTGTACCTCACAGCTACTAGACCCGACATTATGTTTGCAGCTAGTTTGCTTGCAAGATTCATGCATTGTCCCACTAGCAAACATCTTGGAACAGCAAAATGTGTTCTTAGATATGTAAAAGGAACTCTAGATTATGGTATGGAGTATGTGAAAGGAAAAGAGGCAGTCCTAATTGGCTATTGTGACAGTGATTGGAGTGGTTCAGTGGATGATAGCAAGAGCACTTCTGGATATGCCTTTTCTTTTGGTAGTGGAGTGTTTGCTTGGGCATCAGTCAAGCAAAATTGTGTTGCACTCTCTACTGCAGAAGCGGAATACATCAGTGCCTCTGAAGCAACAACACAAGCTATTTTGTTGAGATTTGTCTTAGAAGATTTTGGAGAACTTCAAACCGAAGCGACACCTCTACATTGTGACAACATTTCAGCTATTGCCATTACAAGGAATCCTGTGTTTCATCAGAAAACCAAGCATATCGATCGAAGGTATCATTTTATTAAAGATGCTTTGCAAGAAGGAACTGTGGATCTGATTTATTGTCCCACAAATGAGCAGTTGGCAGATATCTTTACAAAGGCTGTGGCTAAGGATAGTTTCTGCTATCTTAGAGAGAAACTCGGTGTGAAATCAGCTCTCAATTTAAAGGGGAGTGTTGAAATGTAAGTGGTGAGCTGATAAGAATGTAATTAGGCCTCTAAGCTAAATGGTGTATTCACTTGGTCACTAAGATAGACAAGTGTTAGGCGTTAGTCATGTTAAGTGGTTATAGCCACGTGTAAAAATCCTAGAGAGCAGTTTTGGATGTAAGGCTATGATTCTCAGTGATGTAAGAGAATCCAGCTATTCTTTCATACGGTTATAGCTCACACTGAGCTTGCTCTATTGAGTACAGAGCATGCAATAGAAAAATATACACTTGTTTTGATCCAGTCAAGCTCTCTACTCTCTCTGTGCTTTTCTTCCTCCTTCAATCTATTCAAAACTCTAACAATTGCTTCTATGCCTTAAACGTAGATTACAGCGTTGAAGTCTGGGAATTCACATATTCCTTAATTCCCATAAAAAAGTTAGAAATTATTATCCCAGCAGCAGGTGTGCCCTGGGAACTAAAAGGACATTCTTGGTTCCGAATACCCTGCATAGCCAAAACTGGGGCAAGTGATCTGTTCTTGATTTAGAGGGTCAATTCTTTGAACCCCCAGGTGGTTCGATTCGATGTTTATAAGCTCGAATATAATAATTGGAATGGTACATGTGCATATGGATGGACAAAGGTAGAATCCATTGGCAACTATGCATTGGTTTTGGGATTGAATCAGTCCATATTAATCTCACCGCAGGAATTTGATCATGAGAACTCAATTTATTTCACCTATGCACCATCTTCTGACTGCTGTTTTTAAGTGTGTATAATTAGAGAGGGAAAGAAATTGAAAAAGCCTGCGATCTTGGATTTACAGGGCTTGAACATCCAGTTTACTGGTTTGAACCTGGTCCTTTAGCATTGTAGCTGGCTAGGCTAGTTAGGGACTAGGGTGATTATTGTTAGTTAACGTATTACAGTTTGGCTTTATTCTGTTAACTTTGTGCTCATGTTGTGTATAAAATTAAGGGCAGATTTGTCATTTTGATATTTCTTTTTATGAAATCAACAATTTTTGTGAAGGAATTTTAAGAAAAAGTGGTTTTGTGAAAGCAATTTTTACTAATCAGGAATTGAATTCCAATTATATGAGAATTCATATGTTTACTTCACATCAATGAATTAAAAAGTAAGTAGGGTCCACACAAAATTAGGAATTGAATTCCTGATTTTGGAGGAATTCAAATTCTTGGGTGAGAGGTGGTATTCTAATTTCTGGAACGAGAACAGAACATTTACTTTGCCATCTACTTTACCCCAACAACGAGAACATTTTAGCAATTAGCACCACTCCTACCCCAATTCCATATGATTTAGTAAACAACTTTAATAGGAATCCGGAATCTAATTCTTCTCAATCCAACTCATCATCAGTTCAATTTATCCTCATTCAATTCCTCCTAATTTGATTACGGATTAGTAAACATGATAAAGACCTTAGAGAGTGTTTGAGTAATTTTTAAAACCTTGGTTATGTAAAAACTCGAAGAAACTGAGGGGTGTTAATCTATATATATATAAAACAAAAGGCAGAGAGTGGTGAAACATTCAAAAACCAAAAAATGCCCTTAGTTAATTCAAACATTAAGAATTAAAATTATAAATTAAATGAGGATAATATGATAAATTCACATTTTTTTCATATTAAAAAAATTTAAATTAAAAACAAAATTAGATAATAAGTCCTACTTTATGGAACATAACTATCTATATTATCTTTCCTTAATTCTAAAAATAAAATGAGATATTTAGTCAAATACCCATTCTTAGCACTAAAATTATAAATAAACCCTACACTATTTAATTTCTATAAACATACCCCAAAAAAATCCAAAAAATAATAGTTGGCCCTATTGAATTTAATTTTAATTATTAAATTACTTTGATACCCCATTGAGTGTTTTGGGCTGTTTTATGAGGTTTTTGGGTTGGGTTTGTTTTAAGAAATCAATGGCAGTTTTGTAATTTAAAAGAAGTTAAAAGCCTTATTGTTATGTTGTAAATGGGTTTTGGGTGTGTTTCTAAAGTCCATTTCATATAGGGTTTTTTTATAATTTAGGCTCCAATATTGGGTATTATAGTGAATCTCCCAAATAAAATACCCAAAAAAAAAAAAAAAACCAATTCGCACATGCGGAGCATGTGCCAAGGGGCCCGTATAAATAACTCGTTTTATTTTTTGTCAGACCCTTTATTAGTGAGTTTTCGTTATTCTCCTCTCGCTAGGGTTCTCTTTTCTCATAATCTCCAAAATATTGGTTCAGCGTCTGATCAAGGTCACACATCAATGGCCGACAAAACAGCCATTCTTTCCCAAAAAACAAAACATAGCAGAACAAGTTGGTCCGAACTTCCAATTGACCCTTTTCAACTGATCTTATCAAAACTGTCCCCAGGAAACATACTGCGGCTCGAAGCAGTTTGTCGTCCATGGCTTAAGGCCATCAAATACATCTCACGCTCATCGCCGTCCTTCACTTGCTTACCAGAGCCGCCGCTGCTCCTTGCTTTTCAAGACGAGGGCAAAGATGGTGTTGGTTTTTACAGTCTTGAAGGCAAGTTTTACAACATGCCTAAACAGTTATGCCATGGAGATAGTATTTGCATTGGGTCCTCTCACGGCTGGCTGCTTTTCTTGAGCAACAAGAAACAACTGCTGCTCTTAAATCCCGTATCTGTAGGGATCCAGCTTCTGCTCCCACCACTTGATACTTTTCTGTATAGCATTGATCCAGTACTCCAGAATTCTGGGAGACATTGGCGACAAAGGATACTCAAGGTTGCTGTCTCTTTGCAACCAACCTGCGGATACAAAAAAAGCATTGGGGTCTTGCTAATGTACAATTACCACGGTTCCAAAGATGGGTGTAACTGTCTTGCTTTCTGCACGCCTGCAGATAACAAGTGGACAAAGCTTGCCGGGCAGAAAGCGTATGTTGATGTTACGAGCGATCGCAATGGCTTCTATGCCTTAAACGTAGATTACAGTGTTGAAGTCTGGGATTTCACCAATTCCTTGATTCCCATAAAAAAAAGTTGGAAATTATCCCAGCTGGTGCGCCCTTGGAACTAAAACTAAATAATTGGTTCCCAAAGCCCTGCATAGCCAAAACTGGGGCAAGTGATCTGTTCTTGGTTCAGAGGATCAGTTATTTGCCCATCCCCCAGGTTCAATTCGTTGTTTATAAGCTCGAATATAATAATCGGGATGGTACATGTACATCTGGATGGACAAAGGTGGAATCCTTTGGCAACCAGGCATTGGTTTTGGGTTCGAATCAGTCCATATTCGTTACACCCCAGGAATGTGATCATGAGAACTCAATCTACTTCACCCACCTGTTTTTTATGTGTGTATAATTTGAGAGGGAAAAACATAAAAAGAGTCAGTGATGATCTTGGATTAACAGGGCTTATAAAACAAGTTTACTGGCTTGAACCTAGTCTTTTTAGCACTGTGGCTAGCTAGGCTAGTTAGGTCTGGGAACTTGGGGTGACTATTGTTAATTAATCCTTATTGCTAGTTAACATAAAACAGTTTGGCTTTATTTTGTTAACTTTGTGCTCATGTTATAATATGCTTTCTTCGAGTAGTTTAGAAAACCTTGTGGTTTGGTTTGTTCTATCTAAACTCCCTTGTTTCCATATGTGTTTGTTTCTCAACATTTCTTCCTGTAAACTTACTATTCCTAGTCTCTGTTTCCTTCTTGTCCTTGATCATAAATTGCATCTTCTACATTTTGAAACCCAACTTTGTCATACTATCCAGAGCCACAGGCATCGTTTGTAATCAATCTTGTATAAGGGTTTAATTGGTGTATATTCCTTTCTTTTGATTGTTTAATACAAGCAATATTTAAGAATGGGGATTTAAACACAAGACTTCGGGTGCAACTGTGCAGAGGTGAATACTACCTCTTAGGGTCCATAGATGATTTACTTCAATAGAAGAACCATCATTGTAGTATTCATGTCTAACGAAAAATGAACTCTCTTCTTGTACACCAAAAAAAAAAAATATTTTTTCTGTTTTCTTTCTTCGAATTGATTTGCGAGTTGATTGGTTTTTTTTTTTTGGGTCACTAGTTGATTTGGTTTATATTATTATAAGGACGAATACAATTCGGTTAAATGTGACGGCCGGAACCCATCCAATTAAACTTCATCAAGAAGGCTTCCCAATTGACCCAAACTGGTTGCCATGCACTCTGAAGCCAACCTAGAAGGTTACTGATTACCTATCTAGCATGCTAAATGCAAAAGCTCTGGCATATGAATAAAAATTCTAGACAAACCCAACATGGCCATACCAAGTCGAAAGCAGCAGACTCGGTTGTGGATTTTCGCTTCCTCAGCTATAGCAATTCAAAGTGCGACACAAGCTTTCAGGATTCCTATTATATCTTGAATCAATCTTGTGTAGCTCCACAGTTTGCAGTCACACGAAAGTATAAACTGCTAGATTCTCTATGATACAACCCTTCCCACCCCCCGGCAGCTATAAAAGAGGACACCCTAACTCAAGCACCTATAGTGTACTCCAGAACATAACTCGAGCAACCTGTGCCGTATCCCAGATCGCCATAACTTGGGGACCTAAGGTGCACCACAGATCACCATAACTTGAGCACATAAGGTGTACTATAGACCACCAAACAACTAAGAGTACCCCACTAACCAATCATTTTAAACTTTCATATAGACACCTCTGCAAAAGAGAAAACAATAAGCAAGACTAATAATGGTTTGAGGTTTCAACCTCAATTCATAAGCACCAAGAGCTCGATGCACATGGAGCACCGAGAAATCGAAATAGCACCTAAGAAATAAGGAATGACAAGAAGTGATTAGACTAAATGGCATAACCACCATGAATGCACAGACACTGAGTCATGACATATAATACAGACAAACCTGAATCAAATGCAAAATATGCAAGAGACTGAACGGCATAGACCAAATGCATACGGCATATAGATATGCCAATGTTGCAAAGCAGAACCATAATTCCACATGGTTACTGCATACAAAGCCAGAATTAGCATGGAAACAAAAGATCTCAAACGTTGTTCATCACTGAATCATTACCATTGACTCAACAAAAACTTCACATACCCACTTCTTGCCTTTCCTCACTCTCCTAGACAACCCAAAACAGCTAATACTACACACCATTTGCAAAAGCCCCAAAAAAATAATCCCATTAACACACATAAGCAACCAATTACTTTCTGATTTGGAACAGAAACCACGCAGAGCTTAAAAACGCCAACCAAACAGAACGAACACCATCCATCATTCACACAGAAATCACATATAGCATAAACACAAACTAAAATCCATATCTATATATAACCAATTTGTCAAAATAACCATCCACCCATTGATACTGCATATACTATTTTGGCCAATTAAAGAAGAAACTTCATCCTAGCCGAAACCCTAGAAAACAGAGCAAATCGAAGCAAATCATTACATGGGTTCGATGGAGAAGAAGCTGCGGTTGGTTCAGTTGATGTCGGTGTCGTCGAAATCGTCCTCGAAGGAATTGAAGAAGTCAGCGTCGGCCAGCTTGTTCTCGCCGATGACGCCGTCGGCAAAGCTCTCGAGTGTGTCAACGTCGTCAACGTCCATGGCCATGGTGGAGCCCTGGTCGTCCATGTCGCCGAAGAAGTCCATCGGAGTCGGCCTCATGGCTCCAAACCTTCTCTCTCTCGCGGAAGCTATGGCTATGGAGCGCCTCACGTTTTGGTTCTCGGCAGGGGAGCTCGCTTTTTGTCTTGCTACTGGCGACGACATGTCGTTGCCTTCTTATGTTTTTGTACAATTTATCGCCGACTCTTTAATGTTAATTTTCTAGTTTTCTAGTTTTCTAATTTTCTAGTATAAACATAAATGGAAAACAATAAAATAATAGTGGAAAGACTGTGAGAGAGGTGCCCCAGCAAAAGCACAAAACAGCACAAGCAGACTCTTTAATTGCTACTGGGCTCGTGGTTTCCGGTTGTAAGATTTCGTTTTTCTATAAATAAATAAAAGCTTTCAACTTGATTGGAAAAAAAAAATTAAAATTAAAATCGATGATGAACAAAATATCAGTCAAGAATAATTATACCTGTAAATTTTTATGAAAATATCCTTGAGCCTCCCCCTCTCTTGATTCTCAAACTCTTCTTCAACGCCCCTCCTCTATCAAGTTGTTGTTTTCTTATGTAAAAATAGTCACCTGCTCATTATTTATACCAATTTGGGTCTTATTTAAAATAAATAAAAATACCAAGTTAGGTTTTGCAATCATGTGGATTTTTTATTTTTTTTTGGGCTAATGTCACTTTGACTAGAATTTGACGAGAAGTTAATGTGCATGATCGTGATATGAGTAATGTTTTGATGTAAATGAATTCGATGTGGTATGGTGTTACTAATTTCCTCAAATCATTCCATTATATGATATATAACACATTGAGTATAAAAGTTCTCTTCCAATGCATATTATAATTTGAGTGAATACCACCTTAACATATCGTTTAGTGTTACTATCACGTATAATAACTTGATTAATTTAACATGAATTGAGACAGAAGCCAAAAAGAAATAAGAAACCTTAAGAATCCATGGTGAATGACAAATCCTGTCAGTAATATGCTAAACATTATTTTTATTTAATATAATGTATGAGTGTGTTGTAGTAGAAAACTATTAAGTAATTAAAAGTATCATACCTGCAAATTTTGTATGAAATTATGTGTCCTCGAGCCTCCCTCCCTTGCTTCTCAAACTCTTTCTTCTTTGTCTCTCTTCTGTGTCTCCTGTTCATCCTCCTCTTTGAGTCGAATGAACCTAAAAGATAGAAACAATATAATTGGTGAAAGAAAGCTACAATTGGTCAACATCACGAGAGTCAAACGGCCACAATGATGGAATATGGAGGATGGAATTGGTAAACGTAAAATTAGAACTTACAGCTAAAAAATTGTAAAGCCTATTTACCCAAAAAAAAAAAAAAAAAAATCGTGTCTTGGGGACAACAAATAATCAACTCATCTTTACGCGTTTAGTATGAAAGTAAAGACCAATGCTTTTTTTCATGGAGGGAAAAGAGAAACCACTTCGAAGCGCATAAAAATCTAAGCCAATCTAACTAATATCTTATTTGTAAAGTTAAAGACCAGATTGAGTTTACCCAAGTTAGTTCTAATGACGTGAGAATGTGGAGTAATGGGTTAGGAATATGATAAATAAAAAAAACCAATATAAAAAACAAAAACAAAATAATAATAAAAACCAAGTTAATAAACTCCAATTGGAATGCAAGGATTTTCTAGATCATGCCCCATACAACATTTTTTTTGGAATTTTTCAATTTGAGGATTCAATTTGTGTTAGAACTAAAAGCATCTCCAATTTGTGTCAAATGCAAAATGTTAAATTTGAATTTGATGACTTATTTGGTAATTTGATGATTTGAAAAAAATTTAACTCCACCCTTTGCCAAATGTCATATTATTTTATTATATTTTAAAAAGCAAATGAGACTCATATGATGCATAAAGTTTTAAAAGACAGTAAATAATAGTGGGGTTCATGACTAAAAATAATAATAATAATATTTGACATCAAGCTTTTTGATAGGTTATTTTGACATACCTCATCCAGCCTTTAAATTCATATAGAATTTGACTACTCGATTGGAGCAAATTTTAACCTTTAATTCTTGTTATTTCATGTCCTTGTGGCAATTTGATATATCGATTAAAGATGTTCTAAGTCATGTCCTTTTTTACTCGGCTAGAAACTGCTCGTGTAATGTTTTTATTATCTTTAAAGAAAATAAAAGAAATCGCGGCTTTGCCAAAAAGTTCGGAATTTATTTTTGTGACCGAGAAAGAATTAAAGATTTTTTTTGGGTAATAAAGTTGGAGATGTTTTAATTGGACAAAAGATAACAAGAACGTGGCAAATGGAAGCTCACACCGCCAATGGAGAGCAGTGTCCTCCTTCTCACACAGCCTCATCCATGGCGACCCAAATATTCCTTTCACTCTCTCTGTCAAAACCCACTTCCTTCGTCTCAACCAAGTCGCTCCTACACTCCTAAGTACCGTCGTTGGGATTCCAATGCTGAAACCATTCGGTCCCAAAGATTCGGTTTTAATTTAAGAGACAAAGGCAACAAAGAAGAAGAAGATGATGCTGATGGCGAAGAAGAAGAAGAAGAAGACTACAATTACAATGGAAGTAAAGAGAAGAAGAAAAGGCGGTGGTGGTCAGATGATTACTCGGAGATGGAGGAAGGCTCTGGTGGAATCTTGGATGAAGCCATTGATAGTGTCTGGATTCTCAAGGTTCTAACTTTCACTTCATTTTTGGTTATTTGTATAAATTGGGATTTGGGATGTTGCAATTTTTGGTTTGCCTTGTCCAAAAACAAAAACAAAAGGAAGAAAAAAAAAACCCAGATGTTTTAAGTATTAAAATGCATCAATACTTCAGCTGGGTTTTGTTGTTTGTTTCAGTGAGAGGAAGCTCTCCTTTTTTCTTCCTGTTGTCATGATACTTGCATTTCCCATATGTGTGAATGCCCCCATATCAGGTTCATACTCAAAAGATAGAAATCACTGTGAAAAATAGATATTGTGTTCTGTTCTTTGCTATCTTTGGCTGCTTTGGGCATCTTTCCATGTGTTGTATCCAGAGTTGGAAGTTAAACAAAATCCTTCTTAAACACAAATTTTGTAAGACGAAATATATTTGCTTTTTGGTGGGTGCAGGTGTTCAGATCCTATGGGTGGGCATTTCCAGCTATTATCGTATCTTTGCTGCTGTCTACGGGTGCAAAAGCTTTCCTTATGGCTTTAGCACTCCCCCTTTGTCAGTCAGCATTTTCACTGGCATTTGAGAAGTTTGGGGGAGGAACACAAAGTAGGCCAAAACGTAAGTCCAGGACCAGGAGGAGAAGGAAACCATTTGCCAGCACTGTAGATAATGTTAAAATGGATGAAGAACAAGAAAGTAGCAACAAAAAGATGGATTATCAATCTTGGGTAGTAGGCAATGATGTCTCAGTTGATAATAGTGGCCAAGATGCATCAAGTCTTGGTGGGTGGGATGATCTTGAAAGAATTGAATCTGCACGGAGGCAATCTCGAAGAAAGCCGATGGGGAAGGGTAAGTTGAGTAAGAGAGAAAGGAAAAGTGACACACCTCTGCTGTTCAGGTTGTTGATTGCTGTTTTTCCATTTTTGGGTTCATGGACAAAGATGTTTTGGTGAATAGAGAATGCAAACCAGCAGTCAACCTGGAGAATGACTTTCATTGGTTGGCCTGGAAGTGTAGAGATCAAGCACTATAAGGCTTTTAGCTCCTGCTCTTACATGACCTTCGGATCCGGTTTACATCAGTTGAAGCTAAGATCAAGGAATCAAGTTTCAGACAGAGTCAATTTGTGTACATGATGGTTTTCGATGGCATAATTAAGCCATTTTCTTCGTACGTCTAGCTTGGATGCTGAGGCTCTATCAGTATCCATACGCCATCGTGTATACTCAAAGTACAAGTTCATGGTACATTTTATTCCATACAGTGTAGAATTTGGTATTTATCTCATAAGGAATTTTGTTGTACACAAAATCTTTTCTTATGGTACAGTTTAGATAACTGCAGAAATTTGTGGTTTACAGTTCCAAGACGAGGTAAATCTAAATATTCTACCTGGAAATGACTTTCATTGCATAATTAAATAAATAAACAAAATAAGCATTTGTTCTCTATGGGTTGCAAGACAGTGGCACAACTAATCCACATTGATTGGTAAATTTCTTGAATTGATTTTAATCAAATGTTTGCTATTTGTTTACCATCTTGGTTCTACCCAGACATTGAATATGTGACATTACATAAACAAATAAAACCATGAAAGAATGTCAAACTACACATGAAAACAAAAAATTGTCAATTTCCTGTACTGTCAACAATGATAATGCACAAAAAGAAAAAGGAAGGTCTTGTCTTCAAAGGGGATACTGTCATCTTGCAAACAGCTCGAACTTGTTGCAAGCAGATGCAGGATCTTGGAGGCAGTTACAAAATGCCTCCTCATCTTTGGGGAATGAGGTCGGCAAGGAATGGTCTGGAACCACACCAACCTATAAGAAGCAATGTGGACAAAGTTAATTTTGAGAGAGAGAGAGAGAGAGAGAGAGAGAGAGAGAGAGAGAGAGAACAGAGTTAATTGATAGAGAGATAGAGAAGATAGAGGGAGCATCAGACCTTATCAATATCTGTGTGAGCAGGTGTCTCATAACGAGCAACTGTAACAACCAACCCGGAGCCATCAGACAGCTCAAAAACTGACTGAATCTTCCTGCATAGTGGGATGGATGGCTCAAGTCAGGAATACATGATTATATTTATAGGAACTGTGTAGAGTAAAAAAAATTTACCCTTTCCCAAATGTGGGCTCTCCAAACAACACCGCACGTTTATTGTCTTTCAATGCCCCGGCTAATATTTCACTTGCACTAGCTGTGCCCTTATTCACCTGAAGAAATCTCAGAAGATACATACACCAATTTTTCACCACACAATTCTTTAAAGATAATGTTTCATGGGAAAGCACTTGAAAACACCACTCAATATTAAAATCAGAAAGGGAAATAACAATGAACCCTAGAATTTAAATTACCCATTTTTCAAAAATGTCACATTCTAAAGCAATAAAACATAGATGCAACTATAGCAAGGCTCCCTGTTAATAAGATAAAATATCAAAAATGAAAAAGTGGGTCCACTATTAAACAGTATAGAGAGACAGGCCCGAGCTTGATGACAGATGGTCAAAATGATGACAACTCTGCACCATTAATAATAGCATTTGCAAATGTTTGCCTATGTATCACGGAATATAATTGAACAAATCTAGTTCATTGTATAATGTACAGAAGTATACCAGCACAGCCAAAGGTTCTGACGATGCTACTGCTTTGCTTCCATCAGTGTCGTATATATCTCGAACACCACGACTATCACATATATATACAATCACACCTTTGTCCAACCTGGAAGGCAGCATCTAATTGTGAAAACTTAGAATATACTGGACCTGACATAAGGAAGCGTAAGCTTAATTTTGAAAGACTAACAATGTCTTTTTAAATAAACTAAATAAATAAAAACCAAAACTCGATTATAGAAGTTTGTGCTGCAGAAATTTGGATCAAATTAGAAAATTAATAATCAAAAGACCTCAAGCAATGATGCAGTAATCTGGTTTCTTTAATGGGTTTTCTTCTTAAACATCGTTTGGGTTGGATAATGAGGAAAGAAGCAAGTTTTCTCTTTTTTAACCCTTTATGCAATCTAAGAATCCTAGGCATGTTTCTTACAACTTTTAACTTGAAATTCATTTCGTCAGTATCTCTTTTTATACATGGATACAATTTATCCACCACATGTTCCAGAAAAAGGAAAAAAAAAAAAAACATACCAACAAACAGCATTTACTGATCTTGTGTTGTTTTTAACTGCAAATGACACTATTACAGCATAACACTGAAACATCACAGTTTCAAAACTTTGAGCTTAACTTAATCATAAACATCGTACGGTGGAATCATGAGAAAGAAGCATGTCTTCTTTTTTTTAACCCTTGATGAAATCTAAAAATTGTTGGCATGTTTCTTACAGCTTTTAACTTGAAATTCATTTTGTCAGTATCTCTTATTATACATGGATACAATTTATGCAACAAGTGTTCCATAAAAAGAAAAAACCCATACCAACAAACAGCATTAACTGATCTTGTGTTGTTTTTAACTGCAAAAGACACTATTATAGCATAACCCTGAAACATCACACTTTCAAAACTTTGATGCTTAATCATAACAATGACGTACGGAGGTGACAACTCAAGTAAAAAGGAAAACCCTTGGAAAAGAAATAAACTGTCTCCCAAAACGTGACTTTCCATATTTCTTGAAATGTGTGAATCCTACATGTCCACATCTCACACGCCCAGCAGATCACATAATTCCCATTTAGGCTCTAATGCATTAAAATGGCTTTCAATGAAATGAATTGTGGAGAATTGGTTTCTTGTATTTGTGCATAAAAAATATGAGTTCAAAACTTTCATGTGCAAGCAAAATGAATGCTGACACATACAACTTTGAAAGGCACCACGAAAGTGTAAGACTTAAAGGCATGCAGTATAAGTTTGCCACAATTCTCTAGTGTAACTTACCAAATCTTGGCAATTTCAATTCCTTCTGGAAAAAGACCACCACTGCACCAAATTTAAGAAAACTTAAGCTTTCAGAAAGCCTGCCAAAGGGAAAAGTTTACAAGACCAAGGTTGAAAGATAATCACCTATTGTCTCGAAGATCCAACACAAAAGCATTAACATTACTACTCCTTAGAGTATTAATTGCTTCCTTGACAGCACCTACACAGCATGCAAGTTGTTAGACCAAATTGCAGAAATTGACACTCAAAGTATGAGCTCATTTGGTAATGCTTTTAATCTGTGTTATTTTAATTAAAAAGAGGAGAGAGGCCAGGGAGAGAGCAGAGAGAACAGATATAATGGTTTAAATAATAATGAGAACACATTCTATCTACTCACTCTCTCTTTATAATATATATATATATATATTTATTTATTTATTTATTTAAAGATGAAAATAGAAAACAAAAACAATGCAAAAGAGCCAAACCATTCAATTACTAAATGAGATTGTGAAGAATAAGTCAATAAAATTCTAAACAAAATGAACAATGTTCCCTTCAAAACCATGCACAGGAGAGCTTCGTCTGTCAGTGGTAGGGGAACTGAGTACATAATTGATCAAAACAACACAGTAAAATTCTGAGTTCTGCCAGATGAGCCACAACTTATATAATTCCTGTAAATAAACTAGAAAAATAGACCTTGCTTTTATAAATAAAAATACATTTCCTAACTTAATTATAAAAAAATGAAAATAAAATAAATATTTGATTTAGGTACCAGCCCTTGAAAAACCTAACCGATAGCAGCTACTAGTTCGGCTTACCAGATGCATTTTGATTGAACGATGTTAGTTTGATATAGCCAATCCTAAGGGAATCCTCTCCTGAAGCAGGCACCGCACATAGTCTTGACGTTACTGGATTCAGTGAAACTTTCTCCCGCCTAAAGGCAGCAAAAAGTATTTTAAAGTATTTTAAATAATGAACAAGAAAGGCCAGAAGATTCAGACAAAAGATCATTAAAAAAAATGAAAATTCACCCCGCTCCTAAGTGCTAACCCCTAGAAGTCACTCAAGTGTCAAAGCGAATACGATGACTTCGGTTAAACACTGAGCTCAATTTCCAGCCACAATGATAACTCAGCCCAAAAGCATTTTTAAAATGTCACCATGAACTTAATATCAATATTGAAGCTTTTTCAGCTTAATTTTATCAAAGCAATAAATCTTCAAACACTTTTTGCATGCAAAATTGTATTTCCTTGAGAAGAAGAGAAAAAAGAATTCCCTGTATAATGAGATAACAGGCTTTCCAAACGGATTAATGAAGAACTAAACCTACATCAAATCCAGGTGCTTTATTTCAGGTCCACTACGAACGGTCAATTTCACTGAACTTCCTTCAGATCCCCTATACAAGTAGGAAAAATGTGTTACAAATAAATAAATGAATTTAATGGGAAAGAGAAGTCCTGATTCTGAAACAACTTATTTCAATTACAAGGAATCGGACAATGACACTCGAAAATTCAAAGACCTCAAGATAGTGAGCTTCTCCAGAAAGTTAACTGATATGGCTTTCAACTACAGATTTGGTGACTAATCCACAAATAAATATCCTAGTACTTGATGGGTAGTTAGTAATTTAGCCATTAGATAGCATAACAAACTTTTAGCACACTTTATAACTGTCACTTGGTAAATTTTATTTTCCACAGTTCAAAACTAAGAAACAAATAAACAACTATCAGCAAGATCAGAAAGAAATTGACAGGAAAACTACAGTATCTTTTGCATATGCCCATGTCAGATAAAATAGAGGAATATTTCAATGATAAATTGTAAATGATATACATACTATTGTAAGCCATATTATAATTGCATTTCCTTATTAGAACCTAATTATTTAAGGCGAAATCTAATTCAACAGGTTAAGTGGGTAAGAAATTTACTGTAACCGCTCTGCTGCATCATATATACCCATTGTTTCTGTACTTGTATCATCAATTGCCAGAATAACATCCCCAGACAAGATGCCAGCCCTGTTTGCTGGACCTCTTGGAGAAGCTGAAATAACAACAAGACCAGCAGGTGATCCATCAAATTTTGTAGGGTAGCCAATTGAAAGCCCTATGCCTGTAAGAGCACCTTGAGTCCCAGACTGCCTTAAAAGAAGATATAAACAGATTTTAGGGATAATATCTATATTGAAATTTCACTGAAGAAATGCTATCTTAAACTAACAGGTAGAGATTGTATTTAATGTGGTATCTAATAGAGTGTCACATTATTATTCAGGCCAAAATGCAATACACTAAGACCACAAGAAGATATATCCTTGTACCCGTAGACTCTTTAACTTTTCAGGTTCCAGAAACCGAGTGAAAGGATCCTCCAATGTGGCAAGCATCTTCTTTATTGCCATATCTGATTGCAAATACGCCATTAGGATTTAGCGGGGGAAACTGGAAAGACAAATATCGTACTTTCAACTAAATGAAGTACACTAACAGGGATGAAGTTTATTCATATTGATACAGCACCCAAATACAGCTTAATAAAATAACAGTATGCAATATTGAAACAATTTGCAAAACAACTCACCTACCTTATTACTCATTTCGCTTCTTTTTAAAATTTTGGCTTCATCTTCATGAGGTAGCCACGAATTTTTTAGCACCTGACTATTTTCCAGGTATGTGTAGCCCCCCACAACATGTACTGGGTAATTAATTTTTTTGCTTCATGAGGTAGCCAGGAATCTCTGAGCCCCTAACTAATTTTCGGGTATGTGTAGCCCCCCATCCTACATGTACTGGATAATTACCAGGCGAACCCCTGGGGATGGCCCAAAATAGTTGGCATATTTCAAGCTCAAATCTACTGCTTCTTGAAGAAAATGGAAGTTCATGGACCAGTCCTTTGAAATTGCAAAGTTTTTCAGTTCAGCCTTAATTCTTATATTTTCTTCTTATAAAAGTTGTGTGCATTTATTATGGCATCTTATTTTAGAGTTTCTGGTGATATCTCCAACTTCGCAAGTGAATTGAGGCTTTGGCATGCTATGATAAGTAAATCTTGAAAACTCTCATGCTGGAACAATGAAATTAAAAGTACTCTATTTGGATCAGACATTAGAGATCGTCATAAAGTTTCTGCAACCAAGCGGTCGGAAGAACCAAATAATCCCAACATGTTTCAAGTCACATATGGTAGTATATGCAGAAGTCTATAGTACAAAACTATTTATTAATTGAATTCCTATGAACCTTATAGAGGTATCCTTTTAAAGAATAGCCTTGGATTATTTCACACTATTTTTAATATAGGAAGATGTAGGAAAATACAGTATGTAATGTCTACTAAAAGGATGGAATCCATACATGTCTCTTCTCGTGTGTTCATTGGCTCATTGCGCAGTGCATTTTCTCTGTACCGAAACCAACTTTGTCCATTGAAACTTTTGTCAACATATGCACGGTCAATCATCCTCCATGCCTCTAAGAACAGAAGATTCTCTTCAGTGAGAGCACCTACGCAAGTAAATAAAAGAACAAGTAAATTCTCTCACCATTGCACAATTTGTGGCTGTCACTACTGCATTACCATAAAAAGTAAACTTACATGATGGACTCTCACTAACGGAAACAGAAACTGACATGACCACCATCAGTCCAACAACGAATCGAACAAAAGCATGACGTCCAATTTTTTGTGAACAACTTATCACTTTATGGAGACTGCCAGCATATTTCTTCAATCGAAGTTTTTTCTTGAGCTGACTATAGCGTACTGAAAACAAACTACACTGAGAAAAGAAACTCTGGTTGAGTCTGCATATTGGTAAAAGCAAGGCCCTATCCGTATTACCATAAGTTATCGGTCTCTTAAGGGATGTAATCTTCAAACACATTAAGGGAACCTTTGCTCGAGCTTCTACAATCCTTACTGATGCATACTTCCATTGCAGCACCTGCAAAGAGTCGAATTGAAAATTATAAATTATTGGAGTTACCATTACAATTAGATAACGCTCAGCATACATTATAGAGCAGTATCTTAAATCTTTCAGTAGACACTAGGCCTCTTTTGAATCTATTTCCAACATAAAATTGTGACTATTACAAGATATTACCAACTATCTGAATGGATTTCACTTTTTGTTCTACCTTGAGGGAAAGCAATCTAAATGCCATAATGTAGCAAAAATGATCAGGAAATTAAATGCCTTTCCTGTCAAAATGAGTCAAAGTAATGAAAACTATACTCAGTTGTTTACACGTCACATGTTGTAAAGCAAAGCAAGCCAAGTGCAAAAATATTCAGCGTTCAAGACAATTTGACCCAAAGAAAGAAGAAAGCAAAAGGTTTGAATTTTATGAATAGAGAATAAACTGACAATTAAGCTGTTCTCTAATTTCATAATTGCTGGTTATGCCCGCTGAAAGAGAGCCAAAATGAGCCATCAACCAGATAGAAATCAATGAGAGAGAGAGAGTACCTGAGGAGTGGTAGCCATGGAGGCGGAGTTAGGGTTCTTGTACAAGTTGGAGATTACGAAATGAGGGCATGAAGAAGCAGTTGCAGAGCTGGCGAGGACCTCCATCAATGGAGAGTCCGGAGAGCTCTTCTTTTCCGTTCAGATGTTATCTAATATCCTTATCCCTTGTTGGGCTTGGCCTACATTCCGTATAGAAAGAATGGGCCTAAGCATTTCAGCCTCATTTGTTTATTTTATTTCCCTAAATCTGAAACAATGGAAAATATTTGATGAGAAACATTTTCAAGGTTTTTTTTTTATGGATGATAAATGGAAGATTTATTTCTAATGTTTGGCAATCACGGAAAGTAATAAGGAAATACCACTTTATTTCCTTTTTCACGTTTGATTTGTGTAGGATTGGAAAGCAAACTTTGTTTAATTGATGATTTGCCCATAAACTTGTAGATAATTTTTAAGGATTTTTAGTTGTTTTTATCCCCCGAACTATCACCCCAATCGAACTTCACTCCCCTAACTAATTTTTCAACCAATTTAGCATCCGGATAAATAGTCACTTTAGCCTTATCGTCAAAATTTTCAAAGACTTTAGGAAAAAGTGGACTATCCTACGGATTGGTGAGTTGGGGAGAGAGAGAGAGAGAGAGAGAGAGAGAGAGAGAGAGAGAGAGAGAGGGTTTCGGCTGAATCATTCCACACATTGTCAACACTTTTGGAATTTCAGAGATTAGAGCTAGAGAAAGGAGAGCAAAGGTGCAACCAAGCAAGAAAGAGGCTACCAAATAGGAGAAGAAGTCACTCCATCATTGAAGACCTTGTGCTTTCATCTTCTTAACAAAATTTTTAAACGCTTCCTAATTGTATTTGAAGTTGTGTTTACTATGAACATGAGGAGCTAAACTCCATAGCTAGGGCTTAGGTTGAAGCCCAAAACATGATTACTCTATTGTTTTGATGTTTGAGTTTATGAATTTCTAGATGTTGTTGATGAATTCTCATTCACTAAAATAATCTATCATTGATATATGTATTTCTTTGATTGATCACTTTTGAAAGCATGCTTCTTGAGATTGTTGGGATTATATGTACCCTCAGGTTTTCCTAAGCAACAAATAGATGAAGTAAGAATTATCCATGTGAATTAGTTTCTTGAATGCCTAATGTAAACATCATACTATTTAGGGTTCTTGTGATTTTCATATTCTCTTTGAACTTAATGGGTTGTCTATGTAATTAAATCGAAGTAATAAGCACACCTTGATTGATATATTATATGGAAAGCACGAGTATTGTAGCACTAGACCCATAGTTTACTTATACTAGAGAGAATCAATGCATCTAGAGCCACTAGACCCAGTCTTGATTGCAAACATCTTCATCAACACATTTAGAGTTCATAACTTGAGTAGGATGGTTTAGAGTGGATTCCGAAAACCCTAGTGTTTCTCATCATTGTAAGCCACATTTTGATATTCATTTTTATCAATGTTGTTAAAATTTGAGTTTGGTTACATTTAAAGCATTAAAATTAGTTCACTTGAATCAAACCCCCCACCCCCTTTTGTTTTGTGTGTGTGTGTTGTTTGAAACGTTGTGTGTTTGTTTCTACTGAATTTTGCTCACTTTTGTATCTATTTTTGATATTTGGCCTGTATTGGGTTATTTATTTTTCTATACTGAATCCCACCATATAAAGAACATAAAATTTGGATTAACGGTTGGAAAGTTATAGGTCCAAAACGGGATAGAGGTCGAAACTGGAAATCATAAGAGGTTCATAAATTCATCTCTTGCTAAAATGTGATAAACTTGTGATACATAGCAGTGGTGATACAACAATGATAAAGGGGTGATAGAAAGTGCTAATTGTGTTTTTCTTTGGGTTATTGTTTTGTTTCATTTCTTTTACTTTTCTTTACTCATTCCTAATTTCCAATTTATATTTTACATTTTTGTTTTGTTAAATAAGTGTTCTTTATATACTCAAACTACAACTTTGTATAGGGCGACAGTTCCTCATAGGATCGGCCACAAATCTATACCCCAATAGATTCGTACACTTGTGAGTTTTTATAATTGAATAATTAGCATAATAATTTATGTCAATTATTAATACTACAGTGTGAGGATACATTGTCACATTATGTTATTAGTTTAAGTATGACAACATGAGTAGACAACATAGGTAATCTGTCATGACACAAGATATATCATTAATAAATAGATATACATTTACAACACTAATCTGTCATGACACAAGATATATCATTAATAAATAGATATACATTTACAACACTAATACGTATTATAATATAAGTAAAATAATAAGAGAATCTATATTGTTGGGGTGTAAATAGGGTATATCCTATTTTTACATCCCTAGCAGCTGAAAAACACTCCAACTTAAAAGTGTATATGGATGTATATATGCACAAACGGTCTGAAATACAAAAAATTGATCCACATTTACTACATAAGAAAATAATAAGAGAGGAAGACTAGTGGGGTAAAAAAGGAGGAGAAAGTAAAACTCCCACTTCCAAACACGCGCCTCTTTCATTGTCCCAAAAATCCTAGTCCATTTTCTTCCAAAAAACACTCTTTAGAGCCTTTTCCACTTTTAGGGGGGAGGAAGCCATTGTTCTTCCCCCTTCTCCCCTCTTCTCTTCCTCCTTTCACCTCTTCCTCCATTTTCAGAGACAAAGGGTTTTCCCTATTTGTCTTAGTTTTGTTATGATTTTCATCCAACCATTATAGGCAGCTATGGCCTTAGCGTCAGATCTTCACCTACATTTAAACGTCGGATCTCCACACCATCTTTTTTGCAATTTCTTTATGTTTGGAATAAGTTGCAGAGACTCTTTGGGTTTTCTGTGTAGTTTTCACCTCTCCTTTTGTGAGAGTTTTTCATTTCTCCTTTGTGAGAATTTTTCACCTCTCATTTGTGAGAGTTTTATTTGTATTGTTATGGCTTGGTTTTTTCAAGCTTTATCGCTTTTTTATTATTCTAAGTTTGCAATCTTAGTTGGGATGCCTATGCCAGAGTTTCCTCGATCATGCCTGATCGTTAGTGGAGACACACCAGATTGTCTTAATTTTGATATTAGACCGCTCCGTTATTGTAATTGCCCTTTTGTGGCTAGTTTGTTTGGCCCTTTGTGACTAGTAGCTTTTTTTACTGCATTATGAATACAATCATAGAATTTCTCCACCCAAAAAAAAAAAAAAAAAGGCGCCTATTGGGTTACTTGTGTCACGGGATGAGCGAGCGGAGCGGCGCGGCAGAAGCGAAACACAAAATCTCGCCACTCAAAGCACACCCGTGCGGCCCAGGATCCCTTCGGATCCCAGTCAGCCTTCTCCCACTTCATGATATTCATGACTCTCACAACTCCGCAAGAGGTTTACCTTCAAGTGTCGTCTCTTACTAGACAACGAGTCACACTACCGTGTGACAATACAATCACTCCGCATCCGGCAACGAACCCTCGACGCCCATACATCAAGCGTTGCATAAGACACGTCAACTGCATCGACCACGTCGCATGCTTTCCTCATGTCTCGCTCATGTCCAAGTCAAGACATAGCGATCCAACACACCATCGGTTTACCCACACTTCTGTCGGTCATTCCTTTAGCGTTCACGATAGCCCACATCCTCAAGCTATACACGCAAGCTGTTATACTTGCATGTCGCCCAAGCCTTGGCGACATATGTATTCCGAATGTCCCACATAACCATCTATGTATTGCATGGGGTCGCAACCCATGCGTACCGGCATCCGAATATCTTCCTTCAATATTAGACAAGGCCGAACCCAAGCCAAGTCCATCGAGTATTGTCAAATGTCTCGCAAGCCGATGGCATAGCGAATGCCATATGTTGACCTCACTCTTTCCATTGATGCGCAATACGAACGGCCCTGCGTGTTCGTACTGTCCTCGGGAATTCCTTTCCCTCAAAGGCACAGATTATCCTTCAACAATCTTATGCCCGCCCTTATAACTATCTCCAATGTCATAAGGATGCTCGCTTAGTGCCACAAGGGTGTAAGCACCAAGGGTGGTGGAGAGCATGACACCATGTCACCCCCTATATAGCATTTTATGCATTTAGCCTTCTGCCAGGAGGGAACATCACCTATGCACGAGGAGTCATAATTGGGCATAACTCCTTCATACGAACTCCGAATGGCAAACCGTCAGTTGCGTTTCCTGCGTCTCGACATCACGAACATTTCGGTATTCTTGGTTCCCTCAGGTTCTTCCCGTAATCTTCAGAAATACCCAAAATACCCTTCACAAGTGCAACTTGGCCAACACCAACCATTCTAGCTCTTAAGCTATCGCCCGTCCACATTTGGACTACCTCATAAGCGCATAGATGTCCCAACGGAGTCACGGTAACACTTGTCTAAGTGCGACCCGTGACACTTGGTAGACAAAGCCACCAATGCGGAGTCCACTTCTTGAGTTATATGCAAATGTTGTGATTTTCCTTTTTTCTCTTTTTTTTTTTTGTTTTGCCAAATTGTGATGTTTTGATTTATAAAAATATAAAATAAAATAAAAACGGACATTTTAAAAAAAGCATATAAATTTTTTATAAAAAATTTTGATTTTCTATATATACCCCATGACCCTTTGTTTACAAATCACCATTCTTCATCACTCTCAATTCTCCTTCAAAACTTCCTTATTTCAAATTTTATTGTGTTTTTTGTTATCTTTTGGGATCATCAAAATTTTTATATCGATTTGTTTGAAAAAAATAACAAAAAAATTAAACATCACACTGAAAAATGAAAACACAAAAACAATGAGTGCAAAACAAAAATTAACACAAAAATGAATTTATACAAGATATGCAAATTTACATCCACTCAATTGGAGGAAAAATTACATTTACATCCCCGGGGTGTAAATGAAATGTAAAGTTAGTTTTACACCTCCAATTTACACTATATGCATTAGAGATGCTCTAACACTACGTGACTATATGACTATGACACTGAAAAATTACACATTCTATTAATAATAATTATATAATGACGAAGCAGACACGTTTATTTTTTGGTATTAGACACTTAATTGCTCATATGAAAGCTAAACAATTGTTCTCCCAATAAACAGGCTCATCCTTAACAATTGGGGAAAAAAAAAAAAAGGGGTCATCAAACAAGCACAACTCATTCAGATCATTTCTTACTTTAAAGCAACTGATTATAAGATATCCATATACTAAATATGTATTAATTAGATAAATAATTATACAAATTTAAAATCCTATCACCGAGTATTATGGGTGACGTTGGCAACTAGTAGTTCCAAGTTCGGTTAGCATGAGAACACTCCAGTGCTTTTTGGTCAGAGTGAAGTCAACCTTGGAACTCACACGAAATTTGAGGTAAAAGGAAGCTTTGGGATCAGCGATCGAGGAAGAAACCACCAGGCCATGTCAGACATGCAAGGAATTTGAGGAGTGGGATATTTTGAGTCGAGCTTGCCTGAGCTGCATTTTCTTCTCAAAATAGAAGGGGCAGTTTTAGAAACAAAGACATCAAACACAAATCAAAAAACAAGTTGAAACATTGCTCAAATGCACTCTCAAATTATGTTGTATTTTTCTTATAACTTTCAGGTAATCATATCAACAAGTTATTGTTCACTCAAATTTCTTAAGCACCATCCATTGTAAACAATCATCCAGTATATTGTTGGGTTCATTTTTATACATGATTTATCATGTCATTCATCCAATGTTTTGAGTTAGTTCTTGACAATTTATAGATTTATACTTCTTTTTTGTGTTTTTGTAAGTTTTACCTTAGTTGGAAGAAATATGAGCTAAAAGTGCATTATTGAATATAAATTTTATTTTTGCTCATTTTCGTAGGTCAAATTCTTGGCCTTGGATCAGCATGCTCCAAAGCTCGGATGAGGTGAAAATTTTACTGAAACTTCTTCCAATGGATGTTAACTACAACATATCTGAATTTGAGCTCCATTGAACAAGTATAGCCCGGCCTACCGATCCAATATTAATGCTAACTTTGGAATTGTGGTTTGGACCACATTTACCTCCATTGGATGTCACCCTCCCTTTTCTACTTGTTATCACACCACTTGGTAATAATGTGTTACCTAGGTGATCTTGGATCTCATTCTACCTATTTGGATCCCTCTTAAGGTGTTAAAATTCAAAGAAATGAGCAAAAGGGCAGCAGGCAAGCAAGGAGACTACGAAGAATGAGAACTGTTCCACCATTGAATGCTTTTGTGCCTTCATCTCTACAAAATCTGTAAACTCTTTCTAGTTATATTTTGAATATGTGTTTGTAATAAGTATGAGGAACTAAATTCCATAGCTAGGGCTTAGGTTGAAGCCCTAAACATGAATACTCTATTGTTTTGATCCTTGAGTTTATGGATTTCTAGATGTTGTTGATGAATTCCTCTTCACTAAATTAATATATCATTGATGTATGTTTCTTTGATTAATCACCCTTGAAACCATGCTTATTGAGATTGTTGGGATTATATATATATCTTCATGTTTTCCTAAGCAACTCATGGATGAAGTAAGAATCATTCATGTGAATTGGTTTCTTAAATGCCTAATGTAAACACCATACTATTAGGTTTCTTGTGATGTTCATATTCTTTTCAAACTTAATGGGTTTCCTTATATGAGTAAATCGAAGTACTAAACACACCTAGATTGATTGTGTAGGAAACACAAGTATTGTAGCACTAAACACGCACTTTACTTATCTTAGAGAGAATCAATGTGTCTTAAGTCACTAAACCCGCTCTTGATTGCAAACATCTTCATCAGTGTGTCTAGAATTCATTACTTTAGTGTTCATAAATATGAGTAGGATTGTTTAGGGTGGATTCCAAAAACCCTAGTGTTTGTTACATATTCATTTTACACTTTGATAATCACAGTCTTAACTTGTTAAATTAGAGTTTTGTTACATTTTAAGCATTAGAATTAGTTCACTTGAATAAATAAAAACCCCTTTGTTTTGTGTGTGTGTTGTTTGAAATCTTGAGTGTTCTTTCCACTGAATTATGCTCACTTTTGTATCTATTTTTGATATTTGGCTCGTGATGAGTTATTCATTTTTTTATGCTGAATCCAACCATATAAAAACATAAATTGTGGATTAACAGTTGGAAAGTTACAAGTCAAAAACGGCACAGAGGTCGAAACTCGAAAACAGAGGAAGTTCATAAATTCGTCTTTGACATAAACGTGATAAACGGGTGATACTTGGTGATAAAGTGGCGATACAGTAGTGATACAAAATGCTGATTGTGTTTATCTTTGGTTTTTGTTTTGTTTCATTTCATTTACTTTTCTTAACTTATTTCTAGTATTCGATTTGCATTTTACCTTTATATTGTGTTAAATAAGTGTCCTTTACGTACTCAAACTAGACCTTTATATAAGCCTATAATATGCCAAATAAAGCAGTAGTTTTTCTAATTAGGAGCAATACCATTCATGCCTCTCAAAGTAAATTAAAAGAAGCATAAGCAACTTTTATGCATACCATTTTAATTGCTGAAGATCTGACTTCTCGAGATTCTGGTGCTAGATCAAATTGTATGAAAAGCTATAGTAAGAACAAAGAGAAATGTTTAAAAAACTATATCCCATACACATAATACATACATCCAAGAAACAAAGGCATGTCATATACTTGGATGAGAGAAGTACCATATCTTGTCTTAAAGATCCTTTCCAAAATAGTAACCAAAGTGCTTCTAGACCATATAATATCATAAGAAACAATCTATGGAAATAATAGATATGATAAAAAGTAAAACCAAATTGATATCACATATACCAATGACAATGTGGTGATGGTGGTGAGTATACACCTCTAGTTAATGTGGTGCGTAAAAATGCTCCTTAAATAAATTATGTTGTCCACATATATTATAACGTTAACGAATTATACAGATGATTATATTTTAGTTTCACGCTATAATCTCTCTATGGATTGATTGTATTTGCATGGTTATGTACTCTCATACCATTCAAAATATTGGTCGTATAACGTCTATAATGATATATGGTCTCATCTCCACAAATATTTTGTGAGACCAAAATTAATTTGAAATAAAACCATGTCCTACTTAAAAATTTAAAAAAGAAAAGATTCATGGATAAAAATCGAGGACAAAATCTCATCTTACCCTCCTGAGAACGTGACAAATGTGGACTTTGTACATTCATCAATAACATAGATAAGATTTGAGAACTTGAAATCACCACACCACAGATTTTGAAGAGGTTTGAGAATTCTAACTCTAGCTTTGCTATGAAGCCTCAAGAGAGATCCGTGAAAAGGAAACTTTTCTATGTTTTCTAGCACCTTAATGAAAAGATTCTGTTCCATAGAAGAACTCTCACGATATTTCAAATCAACTTTTCTATATTTCACCACACCACAGAGTTTCTATGTTTTCTCTAGCTCCCTAAATAAAGAGCAGTCGAAAGTCGTTTGAAATCATAAACTTTTATTTATTAGCTGTTGTCACTACGTGGCAAAATAAGGGTCCGTTTGATAACTATTTTAATTTTAGTTTTCATTTTTTGTGATACAGAAGAAAATGAGAGTGAGAGTGAGAGTGAGAATAGGAGTGAGGATGAGATTGAGAGGATTTTGGCAGGACCGTTGGCTTCTCCCTCCTCACCACGGTTTTGTTGTGCCGCTGAACACTGTGCCGTTGAATGCTCTCCAAATGGTAGCTGAGATTTTAGATGGTCAGACCAGAAATGGAACACTCAAGCTCTAGCTCAGTATGTGAGCCAGGACACCATAAGCTTATCAGTGAGGTTCCTATTGGTAACTTGCACAGGGATGACAGAATTGTGTGGCCCTAGAACAAATCTGGTTTATATTTTGCGAAGTCTGGTTACAATTTGTAGGTGGTATCTGTTTCTTCAATCGGGAGGAATAACCGGTCGTCCCATGTGATTGAAAGAGGTGTGTGGAAGGATATTTGGGCGACTCCCACTCTCCAATTTGCCCCATATGCAATTAGTATGAAGAATCTGAGGAACACGCTATCTTTCTGTGTCCTTGGACCCAAGTTGTCTGGTTTGGCTCCCCATTAAATTACCGTGTGAACCTTCAAAGTCTCACTACGTTTGACCGCTGGTTCAATGGGCTGTTAAATAGTCAGATGTTTTCCAAATCTGAAAGAGTATGGGTTCTGTCCTGGTTAGTTTTATCTCGTGGGAGATATGGAAAGCAAGGTGCAAGTTTCTTTTTGAGGACATTACAATCGATCCCAGAACTGTGGTGGAACAGGCTGCCTCAACAGCTGAGGAATTTGAAGCGGTGAGGCGCCATGCTATCTCCACCAGAAATGGGGCTGGTTTTTTCACCCAGCCCATTGGTATTTGGAAACCCCCTGTTAACAGTGCAATTAAGATCAACTTCGATGATGCTTGGAAAAACCATGAGGCAGGATTGGGTGTGGTGATGAGAAATCAGAACAAGGATTTCTGCTATGGTTTTGCTAGTAAACATTGTTGTAATAGTGCCTTGAATTCAGAAATTGAAGCAACTATCGAGGCTCTAAGATGCGCAAGACTGAGAGGCTACTGAAAGTTAGAGATGGAATCGAACTCAAAAGTCCTCATTGATAATATCAAGGGTAATGTATGCACGAAGGCCTGGACCATTCTCCCTTTGCTAGAAGAGATCAGACGCCTGAGTGCAGGTTTCTCTAATGTGGAATGGCGTTGGATCCCTCGTGGAGCAAATCGCGTGGCTCACGTGACGGCGGCAATAGGATTAAGGGCGGTGTCCGCAAGGATGGGCTAACCAGCCACCTCCGTCCCTGGTGCGGGTTCTAGCTTCTGATGGACTTCCAAGTCCCCCTTAATTGTAATTTTTGTTTTTAATGTTTTTGTCTCTGTGGGGAAAAACTGGTTTCTAGACTCTGCGAGTTTAGTTTTTTTACCTGAGTTTCTATTATCTCATCAGGTTAGTATCAGTTTGTATGCCTCCTTTGTTATCAATGAAAGCTTCTTCATCCAAAAAAAAAAAGGATGAGATTGAGAGGTGATGATGGGAGGGATGAGTAACAAAAGTGAAAACAATTTCAAATAGGTTTTAGTTTGTAATTTTTTTTTTTTTTCACTTTACTCCTCACTCTCATCCACTCCTCTTATCTTCCTTCTCTCAATCCCATCTTTACTCACATTCTCTTCTTTTTTTTCCCTCTATACTCTAGCACAAAAACTGAAAAATAAAAACTAATAGATTGAGATTTTAATAGATTGTAATTACATGATTTTAATGTAATAGATTTCAGCATGATTTGTAATTACATGATTTTTCTTATGATTTTAATAGATTGTAATTCCAAGATTTTACTTATGATTTTAATTCATGTAGGACTTTCTCATATTCTCCAAAATAGATTTCACCAAAGTGTGGATTGGATTCGGGTTAGCCATCTTTCATCCATTAGTTGAAGGATGCCAAGCCTTTAAAGATGCAGAAAGTTGAAGTTACACCAATCTTAGCTCAAGTTATCATTACTATCTATCGTGTACGGTTTTCTTCAAATCATCCTGTTCTAGAGCTAAAACCATAGCGGTCCCAAACTTCAAACATAACGATCATTGAACTAAAACCATACAGCTATTAAGTTTTGGATAGAGAACTTGGTTTGGAACTGAGAATTGACGTCGGAACAAGCTACAAGATTAATTGAATTTATAAATATTACAACAGACAAGTTAATTGAATCAATTCAATAAGAAACTGGACAGCTGAAAACAATTCAAAATATGGTCCAGCTATGACATGATACTAGTATAGAACACTTGTCAGCTGAAAACAAGTCAAAATATGGTCCAGCTATGACATGATATTAGTATAGAACACTTGTTAGTCAAATTAATTCCACAAATTGATTAAAGAAAGACAAATAAATCAAACGAAATAAACAAGCTGAAAATCTATTAAGAAAAATGGACGCATATTGCATAATATGAACTACTATTGAAAGCAATGTATATGAAATTATTGTTTAGATTAGAGAAAGCAAAGAAAACAAAGACAGCTATCTGAGTCTATCCACTAAATACAGAAGGATCGAGTCTGGTTAACCAAGCTCTTGTAAAGACATGAGTACCTTGTTTATCTTCATTTGTTCATCTTCCCCAAAAATAAAAAAAACGTGAGAATCATGCATAGAGGGTGGGATTTTTTTTTATGGGGTTTGGTATTTATATCACCCACTCAAAAGTCTCACACAATACACCATTTTACGAAATATCTCAAAATCGGTAAGTTTTTTAATACCACCGTGCTTTTTCTTATCTTTTAAAAGTCCTAATTGAATACCACAAGACTTGGATTGATTATTTAAAAATATTAATTGAATACCACCAGATTTTTATTGATTACTTAAAAATCCTAATTAGATACAACTGGACTTTTAAGCTTAAAAACAATATATTAAAATTTCAATTGAATACACCCCCCATTAAAATGGTTATCAAACAAGCCCCAAGTAAAATATTCTTCATGGAGGAAAGCAAATGTTTTGGAAAATTTTAGAGCAAATTCCCCAAATATTCCTCTCCCAACCCCCAAAAAAAAAAAAAAAGACGCATCCAAGTCCATCTGGGAGTATTACATTTCGTTCCTTTTCAATTCTTTCGTTTTTGCGTATAGATACTGTTTGTTGATTTGGCCATTTGGAGGAAGTTGTGGTCACTCTTTGGATGCTGAATGAGTTTGGTCTCAACGTTTCCCTGTAGGATATTATTGTTACTGCTTTGTGGATTTACACTTCCCTTCTATCTGACCACCTTTAGGCTTTAATCAAAAATACAATCTATCGCATTTTTATAAAAAATAAAAAATAAAGTTACAATTTTTTTGGTTAGTTAACAAGTCTTGTCAAATATCAAACAATGAGATCATTGCTTTGCTAATTGAAATCAAAATATTCAATATAACTGCCATGAATTAGACGGGATGCTAGGCAAGCTGCATGAATTAGACGGAATCGAACTCTTAATTAAGTATTTTAAACCTAATTAAATTCATGTTCCCACACCGCATTCATCACGTTTTTAATCGTACCCTAAATTTTGTCACTTAATTAAGCAAAAGATCATGTACCTTTACATTTTATCTTGAGAAAAGTAAAGTTTAGCATGTGGAAAGCCATCGAACAAAAACATAGGACTCGATTATTATTTCATTTATATCTTAAGATTATTGTCTAGTATCGAACATGTGTCTAAATTAAAATGAAAGTTAGCGCCTAAAGTTATTATTCCCTCCACTGGAGGAAATTATTTTAATATGCTAATTGTACTAATGTTCAATTTTAGTAGAATATTAATAATGAAAAATGACAAAACCCCCCCAAGACCTGCATGGATCTGAATCCTGACCGTGTATATTCCTAACTTTTCCAAAAATGAAATCAGGTGATGAGTCTACAAAATCTTCCAATCATATATGAACACTACAAGAAATGGGCCCACATTGCTCCAAAAATCAAAGCTCGTGCCTCTCTCTCCTATCCTATATACATAAGCAGCATCCACCCAACGGTGCCTGCTATAGAGAGGTAGATGAGGACCTAGACTTTTACTTATCCTCTCTTCCTCTCTTCCTCTCTTCTCTCTCTCTCTCTCTCTCTCTTCTGTGCTACAATGGCGACGTGGGCTACCTTAGACTGCTCCTCAGCCCAACTGGCCCAGCTGCTGGGTCCCAACAACACCGCTGCAGCCGACTTCATCTGCTCCCAGTTTGCCGCCGTGTCCTCCAAGCTCTCCGACACCGCCCACGCCGTCGACACCACTTACCTCCTCTTCTCCGCCTACCTCGTCTTCTCAATGCAGCTCGGCTTCGCCATGCTCTGCGCGGGCTCCGTCCGAGCCAAGAACACCATGAACATCATGCTCACCAATGTCCTCGACGCCGCTACCGGTGGGATCTTCTACTACCTCTTCGGCTTCGCTTTCGCCTTCGGCGGCCCCTCCAACGGCTTCATCGGCCGCCACTTCTTCGGCCTCAAAGACATCCCTTCCGACTCCTTCGACTACAGCAACTTCCTCTACCAGTGGGCCTTCGCCATCGCCGCCGCCGGCATCACCAGCGGCTCCATCGCAGAGAGGACCCAGTTCGTCGCCTACCTCATCTACTCCTCCTTCCTCACTGGCTTCGTCTACCCGGTCGTCTCCCACTGGTTCTGGTCAACCGACGGCTGGGCCAGCGCTGCAAATACCCAAAACCTACTTTTCGGATCCGGAGTCATCGATTTCGCCGGGTCGGGTGTGGTCCATATGGTCGGAGGCATCGCCGGCCTCTGGGGAGCGTTCATCGAGGGTCCGAGAATCGGCCGGTTCGACCACTCCGGCCGGTCCGTCGCTCTCCGCGGACACAGCGCTTCTTTGGTAGTCTTGGGCACGTTCTTGCTCTGGTTCGGGTGGTATGGGTTCAACCCGGGTTCTTTCAACAAGATCCTGAGTCCGTATGGGACCGGATCCATGTCATATTACGGGCAATGGTCGGCGGTGGGCCGCACCGCCGTGACGACCACCCTCGCCGGCTGCACTGCCGCTTTGACAACTCTCTTCGGAAAGAGGATCCTCTCGGGTCATTGGAACGTAACGGACGTTTGTAACGGACTTCTCGGCGGCTTCGCGGCGATAACGGCGGGGTGCTCCGTCGTAGAGCCGTGGGCAGCAATCGTATGCGGCTTCGTCGCCGCCATCGTTTTGATCTCGTGCAACAAGTTGGCCGAGAAGGTGAAATACGACGATCCGTTGGAGGCGGCGCAGCTCCACGGCGGATGCGGCGCGTGGGGAATTATCTTCACGGCGCTGTTTGCTACCAAGAAGTACGTGAACGAGGTGTACGGGGGAAAATCGGATCGGCCTTACGGGTTGTTCATGGGCGGCGGAGGGAAGATGCTGGGGGCCCACTTGATCCAGATTGTGGTGATTATCGGGTGGGTCAGTGCCACGATGGGGCCCCTTTTCTTCGTGCTTCATAAGCTGAAGCTGCTGAGGATTTCGGCCGAGGATGAGATGGCGGGTATGGATCTGACCCGGCATGGTGGGTTTGCTTACGTGTACCATGACGACGAGGACTCGGAGAAGCCAACGACGATTCAGCTTAGAAAAGTAGAACCAAATGCTTCTTCAACACCCACTTCCGTTTAGAAGCTAATTTCCTCTTCTTCTTTTTTTCTTTTTTTTTTAGAAAAAAAATTTTATGGGTTTGATATTTTTGAATAGTAATTGTTGACTAATTATTATATGTAGGATTTGTGTAAAATAATGTTTCCTTTTGTAATGGGGTGGTTGTGGTTGATAATGATTTGCATGTTGAAGATAAGTTTGTGTTGGATTGAGATTTTACATTTTTCTTATTTATGTAAATTATTATTATTATTATTCAGGTGACTGTCTATTTTCTATTTTATTAAAATTAAAATGAAATATTTTTGTGGCACTTATTTGAATACTGAAAATGTACTTCGTTCATGAGCAATTAACTATTCTGGGAAATGGGTACAAGTGCTTTTGTTGAAAGCCAAAAGAAATGTGGCTGGCTTTGTTTTGTGATTGTGAATGAAATGGGAAGTGACAAAAGAAGAAAGCAAATCAATGTGAAACATTTTGGATTCATTCATTTGATTGAATTCTGACTTTAACTGAAATTATAGAGTATGGAGGCCAGGGCCAGTAGACTTTTGGCTGAGGAGAATTTTCTGAAGCCACAAAGATGGAACTTGGATGGAATGTCAAACCAGTATATGGCTTGTGAACTTGGAGATAGCATGGCCTTGTTATATTGTTTGTAGTGTCACGTCTCATAAAATATGATTTTATTTTTCTTTGATACGTATGATTATATGTAATTTTTTTTTGTAAGAGTGACGAGAGATAAATACATAATTATATTCATTTTGCAAAATTTACTTCATAAAAAAATTAGTTTAGAAGCGAACGTTGCACTTGATTTTTTATGCTCTCTTTGTCATAGATGCATCAGCTTGTTTAGCAAATATGACAAATACAACGTCAGTTTTTCTATCTTAAGAATGTGCTTATTTAAAAACAAAATGCACACATTCTTTTTAGGATTACCCCACAATATAATTTAGCGTTCCGAATCTTATATATATTTTAAGTCATGTTTCAAGGCTCATCACTAAAAACTCATCCAAATCGGAAATTTTCTGATCATATAAAATGTGCAACACACGCACACAATTTGTTAGGTAAAGCTGAAACGAAAATATGCAAAATCAAGTGTGGATAAACAAATTTCCGATCTAACATGATAATCCTTAAAAATGAACCTAAAAAATGAATAGTTCCGATTGCTAAATTACAACCCAAAAATGGAATACCTTTATTTTTATTCAGTAAGGACATCCAAAGTTTAGAAAGACTCAATATAACATTATTTCTTAAATTCAATTATAGAAATAAGCACGGCATGTTTAAGTAATTTCTACGCATGTCTCACTTGTAATTAATTGGTTGATAATATATTGTCATAAATATATTCTTCCATGGAATGATGATGTCGACATGATATAAAGGAGCTGGGACAATCGTGGGATATAATTGCGTCCTATTATCCTTCACATTGTTTTTCCAATCCAAGCTTCCGTTGAATATTGACTTGGTGATAGCCTTAAGTTATTAACAATGAATTAATTAGTTTTCAGAAAAAGAAAAGTCTAATTGGGAAGGAGCAGCCTAAGTTTGGAATTTAAATGAAAACTGTAGCAAAATGATGATCTTTGTGTTTCGTTTTTTGATGTAAAACAAAACAAAATCATCATTTTGAGGTGGAATGATGGATATTATTCCTCTCTTTTTCCTGAAAGTCACAAATTGGTGAGTATCCAAAAAGTAATCCTTAAAAGTAAAAAATAAAAATAAAAAAAATACAGGCATCACTAGGAAAGTATGAGTTCTTTTTATTAATTTATTAATATAAATGATAGTCTAAATTATAAGGGAATTGAGGTTTCTCACGCACACACTATCAAAATATTATGGAAGTTCAAATTTAGACCACTAGTATGCAAATCAATGCATTTTTCAACTGAGCTATATCACTTTAACGGAAAGTCAAAATTCTTAATTCCAATAAACGAGTATTTTGGGATTTCACACATACATCACCGAAATACCATTGAATTTTAAATTTTAAATCATTAATTTGCAAGTCAATTTTTCTTTCGATTAAGCTGTACCCCTTTCACAGAAAGTAAGAATTCTTCAATAGAGGAGTATTTTCCCAGAATAAATGATGCAGATTGGCTTGGAAATCGATTGGTATTGCAATTGGTTGCATTAAAGAAGAAAAGCGGTCAGTCAAATATCCAAGTGTGAAAGACATAAACCCGAAAGCTACCAAAGCAAACGGTGGTGGGTTGGTCTATGACATTGACGACGACTTTCAACGTTGCCTTGTAGACTTGGCCGCCCGCCTCCATCCTTGTGTTGCGAATTTATGCTTTAACTATTTTTGTCACTTTATTTAACAACATACTATCAAGTCATGGATGTCAAGTGACCACAACCATAACTTACTGATAATATATTTGAGTGGTGTGTTGTAGATCTTGAGTTGGAATTTTCTTCCAATATTATTTGACGGAAAATGAATGAAGAATTTTTTTTCTTCGAAGTTTTCACATTCGCCTTATGAGATTTTGCTCTTTTTATGATATGAGAGTTTCTTTTTCAAGTTTTATACTGAATATTGATGATCTTATACGCTCACGTTTTGAAGAAAGTTTGTGAGTATGTAGTAGGATTTTAATTTTGACTGAAGAGGAGAGGAAGAAGTGACATTTTTGAATCATATAGACATTTAGTCTAGCTGTTGAGAGTTGCAAATCATAAAGCAAAGTTGAACATTTGATGTTGTTGTTTGCGATGGATTCAAATGTGAACGCATTGTGTGTACCTTCGTGAAATTTTGTATTCCCATTGGGTTTGCAATCTGTCATTCTCTAGAACAAAGTCATTTCGTCAACCTTACCCAAAGAGAGAGAAAGTCAAAGGTCATTTGATTAAGGTTAAATGCACAGAAAAACTTGTCCTTTACACATAATTTAAGAATTTCTGGTACTTGACAACCGCATGAAACTCTCTGGTGGTAATTTTAAGTTGAATATCTTATCAGCTAGTCGTGATGGGAACTTCAGTTTGAAAACTGGTTTCTTCTCTAATCTTTTGAATTTTATTTTCTCTTTTTTCCATTGTGTATGTGTGCGTTTTTTTTCAAAAAGAGGGTACGATTTTGTTTCAATAATTTAGTCTCACAAAATATTTGGACTTCATTTGTAGACGTGAGATATGGTTATAACAAAACAAATGAGACGAAGAGATCCCAAGTTTGATTTTTCCCTCTATTATAAATTGACGAATTTTGGCTGTTTTCTTCTAAACTCAAATGTGTTCTTATAAAACGAGCTTTGACACGAAATAGAGTTTATATCTTGATTATGCTCTCTTTCTTAACGATATCCGATTTCATATCTGAAATCTTTTTGTGTGGTGAATCCATGAAATTTCCAATGTTACTATTGTATTCTTTTTCTATTATAGAGATTTGAATTTAATAGAATATTGTGTATCCAATTTAATACAATGTCAAAGTATGCCAAACTTTGACAGATGCTATAGCTCCTCTTCTTGATGTACGCATGTGATATACCCTAAACAACACCCTACCACCAAAAACCAAACCCAAATTCAATTCATAAATCTGCTTTGACTTGCCAAATGCATCCATTCACATGTATTAACGTACTAATATAAGCTAGTTATATTGTACAAAAATATTCATAACCTTTGGAAATAGTAAAGAACGAGTTTCGTTTTTTATTAACTATTAGTTACGAAAATAATAAGGAGGTTGGGCAGCAGTCCAACAGATCAGATACCTTTCTTAATTGATTAGATTCGTCATAGATAAGGCGAAAATCCAGGGAATTAGCCCCAAACAATTTTAAGTGGCCATGGTTTTTTCTGGTATTAAATATTAAAATTTTGATTCTTCCAACAATTATTTTACTAATTTGATTCAATTTGGTTAATGCAGTTATTATATTAATCGGTTAATACAGTTTGTTCGCTGGATTTGTGTTTGATAGTAAAATGAAAGTTGGTGAACATATCGTTGGTCTCCGTACGGTGGCTATGATTTAAAGGCAAGATTTTTTAATTACAATTAGAATCGGCTAGGATAGGATTGGTTTTGTAGCCCAACTTATTTTTTTTTTATAGAGTTTATAGTTAGGCATAAATGGCATTAGTTATAAGGACCAATATAAATACAAATAACCACATGGGTTAATACATATATAGAAGCACAATAACTACAAAGCGTTAATCTAAATAATGCGAAGGATTCCACTATCAATAACAAGCGCACAAGGTGTACCTCCACTCATAACCACACATGGCCTAAATAAATTCTGGCAAAAAGCCGCAAGCCTGAATAAATCATACCTATACCTCAATGCACCAAACTACAACAACAATTATAACTTTTTAAACTCTCATAAGTAGAAATAAAATTCGATCTACAATCACGTCATCACCAAGACAACCAATCAACTACCAAACTCATACAAGACGAAAGGCCTTGAGGGGATGGGCAAGGAGTAGAGGTGGAGAAGGGAGGGGATGGGCAAGGAGGGTAAGGATGGGAAGAGGAGAGGGATGAAGACAACCGGGAAGCGACTAAAACTTTTCTCTCTCAGGATTTTCTCTCTTATGGTTTAATAATGAAATTGCCGACCCTACTACTTTAATTGTGCATTACCAATAGGTTTTTACAGTTCCGATCTCTTGGACCACAGGAGTCCAAGATATTATGGTCACTCACCATTGGATATTAATCTAATGGTTCAAAAAAGATTCTTAAAAGGAGTGCAAGAGTGAATGAATCGTTGAATTTACATCCAACGGTGAGTGACCACAAATCTCTTGGACCCCTACAGTCCAAGAGATCGGAATAATAGATTTTTAATGTTATTTTCTCTTAAGATGTCACAAATTTAGATTCTCCTTCACACATTAATAAGAAGAAGAAAAATGGTACATCGCTTGTTTACTTTTAGGAATGCTGACCAATCAACAAGATATGATAATGTAGTTGCTTTGCATCTTCTTCTTCTTTATCTTTTCTCTAGTATCTTTTCAAAGGAGACTTTCTTTTTTGAAGTTTTTAAAAGTCCATCAACAAAAAAGAAATAAATGACAAAAAGAGTTGAAAGTAACCCCTAACATCAAGCAATTTATTTATTTATTTTTAAAAAGGTTTGAATCCGTACATCAAGAGAAAATTAGAGGATAATATTCAATTAACAAATGGAGAAATGAAAAAGACATAAACGTTAAAAAGAAACCAACTTTGAGTTGCTTTGTATAAACAAGAAAAGGAATAGTTTTTAGCTCCATGAGGAAAGTTCTGAATTTTATTTTATTTTATTTTTATTTTTGCTTTCTATTTGATATAAACAATCCATAGCAGCGCCATGTTATGCGACAACCGTGAATTTTTTCGAATCTCTCTCTTCTTCGAAAAAACATATCAATGCCTTAACCGTTTCATTTTAAATCCTCCATCAAAGGAGGGATATTAGTCCTTTCTTTCAGGAACATCCAATTAATTTTTAATAAGCAAATTACGTTTATATTCTAAATATTGTGCTTCGTAATCTTCATCAAACCAAAAAAAAAAAGAGATAAAGAAAGAAGATATTTTGGCTTCATACCGGCTAAGATTCATTTTGTATAAAATACCTGCGAATTGCTATACATTATTGATGTATGTCTGTCAAGTAAATATGTCATTCATGGTTTATGACAAAGTCATGCAACGACTTAATGCAACTTGGAGTAAACAAAATATGTTCAGCGAGCTCATAGTTATGTCACACCTACGTATGTACATATTTATAGAAACTCTCGTGATTAAGATAATAACGTCATTTTTATTCAATTTTCTTTAACTTTGATTTCATGTAATGGTAAATTGGTTATTCTCAAAATCTAACACTCAAAACCTAAAAGTGAAGCAATTAACCAATCCAAGGCTTGCAACTATAATTCTAAATGAGGATTTCTTGTTGAGTAAAAACTAAAATAGAAGGACTTGAGGTACGATTTGAATCGTTTGGTTAACGAATGGATTTGAGGGGAAATTATTTCCCATATTATTTCCTAAGGAATGGAAATGAAAGATTCCTTTCCCACTTTTGGTAATGTCGGGAAAGTAACCGGGAGTTTCACTTTGTTTCCTTTCCCATGTTTGTTTTAAGTAGGAATGGAAAACAAAGTTTGTATAATTTTCCAATTATACCCATATTAAATTAAATTAAAAAAAGAATGCATTTAATGATACGTTGTAATTATAAATTGTTCATAGGGACAAAATAGCCATGAAAATTGTGCATTGAATCTTAGCTCATTTTCCCAAACTTTCCCATGAGGAGGGAAATAAAACCCAAGTTAAGAGGAGGACTTCACTTTTCCCCTTACTTTCCCATGTGCCAGGCAACCATTTCCCATACCTAGACTTACCAAACATGGGAAAGCAATTGAATTCTCATTCCTAAGCCTCCTTTCCCATGAACCAAACGGGATCAAAGTGTTATTTGTCTCTTACTATTCAAATCGTACCTCAAAGTTCATATTTCAGTTTTTATTCAATATTTTTACACTGTAAAACAATTAACTATGTCAATAAATGACATCAAAGTTGAAAAAATTTAAGTAGAAGTGGTGTTTTCTCGATGCATTCTATATTTAAGAAGTACGTCACGTCAGGCATATATAGCTGCATATATTCAACATTTCAATTGTCAACTGTGCATCAATCACAATCTGTAGGATCTGTGTTTGGCTGCTCGCTCATGGCTAATTATGTCACGCACACATATATATGTTTAGCAGGTCAAATGTCAACTATAAACCAACTCTTATTAAATTAATCAACAAAAGGAAGAAGAATCTACCAATTACCTTCAAAACCTGCTTGCAGGCCTTGATAGACAATTTGCAGATAATTGCATCTTCGTTGAAGTAAAAAGCAAAACCTATATGCGCTAGTGGGGTATAGTTCAGTTGGCATCTCCACCCATATAGACAGATATTCGAAATCTCCAAACACCCATTGAATATTTATATAAATTCTCCTTCCCCAATCGCTTGTACTTAAAAAAAGGAAAAAAAAAAAGGAAGAAAACCTATATTCACAATTAAAAAGAACAAATATTTGTGTTATGGTTAAACTCAGATTTTGAAGGTCGTTGGAGTTTTTCAAGAGGTGCAGGGGTCTTGCAGTCTAGCTTCCTTTTGCGTTTGTAAGAGCACCATGCTGAAGTCAGCGTTTTCGGGCTTGAGCCCAGGTAGAAATTGTCTGTGGGCTTGCCCGGATTGGTGGGACGTAGGGCTTGCCTGGGCTACATGTCGTGAGCTGGAGGGTCTTTTGGGCTGGCAGAGGGCCTTTTGCCCGGGTTGGTGGCATGCGCTGGACTTGCTCTAATGTCAACTGGCAAAGTAGGTTGTAGTTTGGCATCATTAAGAAATCAGTTGACTTTATAGCTTATATGTAAAAGTGCTGCTAAACACACCAAATATATTCACCAAATATAATTTATTATTTAACGGGGCAGTCTTAGATACATGATTTGAAAATTAGAGAAAATAAGGGTCTATTTGATAATCATTTCAATTTTAGTTTATAATATATATTTTTTGTGATAGAGTATAAAGAAAAAAAAGGGAAAATGAAAGTGAGAATGAGAGTGAATATGAGATTGAGAGTGAAGATGAAATTTAGATTGAAGATGACAGGGGAAGATGGAAGGAATGAATAACAAAAGTGAAAACAAAAACTAAAAACTAAAATATATTTGAAATTGTTTTCATTTTTGTTACTCCTCCCTTTTCATCACCTCTCTAAATCTCATCCTCACTCTTATTCTCACTCATTTTCCTCTATACTATAGCACACACAAAAAATATTGAAATTGTTATCAAATGAGATATATGAAGAAAATCAATTTGTTATCATATCCACACATACATGATAATAGAACCTCCATTTTGTACTTCAAATTATGATTAAAAAAACATAATTTGAGAACTAGAAAAACAAAATATATGATTAAAATTAAAGAAAAAGAAAATTGAGAGAATTATAGAGGAAATAAAAAATCGTAGAGTCCTTATTCTATTTTCTTATTCGAGATTAAGGGGCTCAAAAGAGCACAGAAGCACAAATTCTCTGTAGACACATGCTGGCAAGGCGATCTCCACTAGTTGGGTGTGCAACTGTAATCTTTCAGCACACCCAAATGGTTAAAAATATGTTGTAACCATTGACTTTTCACCCAGTATTGATTGGGCGGGCTTGCAGCTTGGGATATAATCTGTTGATCAATGCCTGTTAAGGCAAATTTTATTTATTTTGGTAGGACAATCATAAATCACAAAACGTCACATATGTGTTGGTATCGGTCGAGGAAGCTCATGGGTTAAGATCCATGATATGAAAGTTTAAAATATTTATAAGAACATCTCCAATCATTTTGTAAACCTTTTTCTCAACTTTAAATTCTGGAAAGACAAAAAAAAAGACATAAAACTTAGCTTCAACAAACAACAAGGGTCTAGCCGAGTAGACCTTGACTTGTAGATCAGTGGTCTCAGGTTCGAACTATCGTGACACATCGATAGTGTGTATTTGAGAAAATCCCCAACCCCCTTCCTAACTTTGGCACCAAAATTTAAATAAAATAATAAAAAAAACTCTTGTCCAAACTCTATCCAATTTGGAGGGAACATATAAATAGTATACATGAGTGACATCCTTGCGTAATAGGCCATGTTAATATTCTTTGTATCATTTCAATTTGATCGGACGTCTCCAAATCGACCAAATTGATGAATTATTGACAAATAATTGGGATGCTTAATATGACAATGCAAAATCAAGTCAGTCCAAAATAGCCCATTTTAAACGTGGAAAGCAAGAACATGTATGAACAATGGTGCAAAGTAAGAAAACCAGACCACTTCACGAGAGTTTTGCTTTCCCTTTCAATCCCCAAGATTGGCCCCATGATGTGGCCAACGACATGAAAAGATTTTCAAATCAAACGCGTGCACAAAGGACTGTACGTAAATAGTATGATTGGTCAGCAATGGTTCACTATATTTATGAAAAGCTACATCATCGTTCAACAAATCACAGACCACTAATGGCCAAGCACAAATTTGATATTTTCCCTGAAATGTCTACAAATTTATATACGCATGTATTGACCCTCCTCATTTTCTTTCAAATTTTCCCAGCAACCAAACAAAACATTACCCAAGAAGAGGCTCTCCAAGTGTCACACTTTTACAAATTTTACCAATTTCACTTCTGAAGGCCGGGGATCATTCAATACAACGGTATGAACACGATACCAAGGCAAACCCATGGAAATACCCCTTTATCAACGAAAAATAGACACAATGTTGTTGTAAATAATATTGGTGAAGCCCACATAAAGAGAAATGAACGTGGTGTTGAGTATGGTAGTCAAAAGGAGAAATGATGGTGTTAGAAAAGAAGGAAGAATAGTCAAAAGATAAAATCATTATGTTGGGAAGATTAGTCTATAAATAGGCTTGCTCATTCACTTGTAAAACACACCAAATGAAAAGAAGAAAGAGTGAGAGTCGGAGAGAAAGAGAAGGAGTGGAGTATATCTGAGGAGAAATTCTGTCAGTGTAAACACCACAAAGAGAAATATAATTCCACTCCCAATATTACAGTGGTACTTCTCATCCTCTTATTATTCTAATTTTATAACACGTTATCAGCACGATAGTCTCTCCTTTTATTTCTGAAAATTTTCAACTCAACACTATGTGGTTATTTCTCTGTCTCCTCTATGTCATATGTCTACTCTCACTTTACTACTACAACGACATGCAAACTTTCTTTTTTGTGTTCTCACAATTTCTATGTTGTTTAATCCATGCTTGTTTAATTTACTTCTTTGTAACGTAATTTGTAATTTCTATGTTGTTTAATCCGTCCTGTTATTTTATGGTGGTGTAATTTTTTTTTTTACCCATCGCGTTGTAACACAAATTATTGTAATAAAATGATGGTGTGATCTTAAAACCCATCTATTATATCTTGAATAGTGGCGCAGTTATATTGCCCACAATATATGATATATTATGCACTTCATATATATATTAGGTGGAGGTTTTTATCCCCACATTTATTTTATTTATGGTATGGTGCAGGTTTATTACCCATACGGCAATATTTATTTAAAGGTGTGGCGCGGGTTTATCGTCCACACAACTGCCTTTACTTTTATTTAAAAAGTATGGAGCAGAATTAGTGCCCATACAAGCACATT